>NW_024044864.1:82500-126558 GCF_015852505.1 Tachyglossus aculeatus | reverse complement strand
CAGTGACTCTGCCCCCTTTCAAAGTCTTATTGAAGCTCATCTCCTCCAAGAGGCCTTCTCTGACTGCCCTCCTTTCCTCTTCTCCCACTCCCTTCTGCGTTGTCCTGACCTGCTCCCTTTCCGCATCCCCCCCCCAGCCCCACAGCACTGATAATAATAATAATGATGGCATTTATTAAGCGCTTACTATGTGCAAAACACTGTTCTAAGCGCTGGGGAAGATACCAGGTGATCAGGTAGTCCCACGGAGGGCTCACAGTCTTCATCCCCATTTTACAGATGAAGGAACTGAGGCACAGAGAAGTGAAATGACCTGTCCAAAGTCACACAGCTGACAAGCGGCGGAGCCGGGATTTGAACCCATGCCCTCTGACTCCAAAGCCCGGGCTCTTTCCATGGAGCCACGCTGCTTCTCTGCTTCACTGAAGTCCGCATCTATCATTTATTTCTATTAATATCTGCCTCCCTCTCTAGACTGTAAACTCGTTGTGGGCAGGAAATCTGACTGTTTATCGTTATATTGTCCTCTCCCAAGCATTTAGTGTGGTGCTCTGCACACAGCAAGCGCTCAATAAATACATCGAATCTCGGCTCCGCCACTTAGCTATGTGACCTTGGCCGAGCCACTCAACTTCTCTGTGCCTCAGTTACCACATGTGTAAAATGGGGATGAAGACTGCGAGCCCCACCTGGGACAACCTTATCACCTTGTAACCTTCACAGACCTTTGAACAGTGCTTTGCACATAGTAAGCGCTTAACAAATACCATTATTACTATCATTATTATTATTTGACCGACTGACTGACCACTTTAAGAGGTAAGAGTAAGAAAAAGACCGACATCATATACTGATGAGAGTTCGACCCTCTCCCACTTGTCATGAGACTGTGAACCCCACATGGGACAGCAAACTCAATTTGCTCCTATCCACCTCAGCGCTTAGTACAGTGCCTGACAAATAGTGAGCGCTTAACAAATACCATTATTATTATTATTATTATTATTATTATTATTATTATTGTTAATGGCTCTAACGATCACATCGTCCCGCTCCGGTCCAGTCTCCCCTCAGCCTCTCCCAGAGTCCTCCACTCCCGGGACCTGAACCAGAGGAAGTCAACAGCCAACCAAGAAACCGAGGAAATACCAGGGCGGAATTCGATAATCCCGCCTCCTAATTGCCCTCTGAGGCCCAACTTGGAAGCAACAGACCCATCCCCCGTAGGGGCATCCCCAAGCCTTGCCTCTGTACTCCGGAAACTTCGTATCCGCGACAAACAAATCAGTCGTTTACTTAAGCAGAGTGAGAGCCAACTACATGACGGGTGGGCCTCTGTGGCTGATTTCCAGAGGAAGCCGAGACTCTGATTTATTCTCCGTTATTCTCCCGTGGCAGGACCACCTACCCCAAATAGCCGCCCCTGAGGAATGCACGTAAGTGGCTACTTTTTTTCTTGGTTTTTAATGGTACTTATTAAGTGCTTTCTATGCGCCCGGCTAAGCGCGGGGGTAGATGCAAGATAATCAGGTGGGACTCAGTCCCTGTCCCACATGGAACTCACAGAGGGAGAACAGTCACTGAATCCCCATTTTAGAGAAGAAGAAGAAAACAGGTGCAGCGATGTTAAATTGACTTGTCCAACGTCACAGAGCAGGCAAGAGGCAGAGCTGGAATTAGAACTCAGTCCTCCGACTCCCAGGCCCGGGGTTTTCCCACTAGGCCCCACGAGGAATGATAATTCCTCCCTCTCCCTAGCTCACAGGCATGTCGTCAGGTCAAAGATGGGATGAACAACTGGAAAAGGCTTTGGAAAAGAAAAGTGCTACATAATACCCATAATAATTGCAATGCACTCTATACTCAATCGTATTTAGTCATTCAATTGAGTGCTTACTGTGTGCAGAGCACTGTACTAAGCGCTTGGGACATACAAGTCGGCAACATATAGAGCCGAACCCTACCCGACAACGGGCTCACGGTCTAGAAGGGGGAGACAGACAACAAAATGCTGTTTGACTGTGGGCAAGCCACTTGACTTCTCTGTGCCTCAGTTCCCTCATCTGTAAAATGGGGATTAAGACCGGGATCCCCATGTCGGACAGAGACTGGGCCCAACCTGATTAGCTCATATCTGCCCCCGCACTTAGTTCAGTGCCTGGCACAGAATAAGCGCTTAACTAATACCATGAGAAGAATGATAATAATAATGTTGGTATTTGTTAAGCGCTTACTATGTGCAAAGCACTGTTCTAAGCGCTGGGGTAGATACAATAGTAATAATAATAGAAATGGCATTTATTAAGCCCTTACTATGTGCAAAGCACTGTTCTAAGCACTGGGGGGAATACAAGGTGATCAGGTTGTCCCACGTGGGGCTTACAGTCTTCATCACCATTTTACAGATTAGGCAATTGAGGCACAGAGTAGTTAAGTGGGCCTCAGTTACCTCATCTGTAAAATGGGGATGAAGGACTGTGAGCCCCCGTGGGACAACCTGATCACTTTGTAACCTGCCCAGCACTTGCAACAGTGCTTTTCACATAGTAGGCGCTTAAGAAAAGCCTTCAATATTATGACCTCGGGCAAGTCACTTAACTTCTCTGGGCCTCAGTTTCCTCGCTTGTAAAATGGGGATAATAGGAGATAAATGCCCTGCTCTCCCTCTCTCTTCTGAGCCCACTGTGGGACGGGGACTGTGTCTGACCTGATTTTCTGGTATATTTTTAGTAGTATTTGTTAAGTGCTTTCTTTGTGCCAGGCACTGTTCTAAGCGTTGGGGTAGTTAGAAGGTTGGACAATATCCATGTACAGCATGGGGCTCATTTTACAGATGAGACAACTGAGGTGCAGAGAAGTGAAGTGATTTGCCCAAAGTCACAGAGCAGACAAGTGACGGAACCAGGGTTAGAACCCTAGTCCTTCTGACTCCCAGGCTGCTTGGCAAATAGGTTGAATGTTTAAACCAATACCACAATTATTCTTACTATGAAAGGTAATCTTGGGACCAGATTTGATTAACTGGGGCCAGATGTGTTTATTTTCTATCTTCCCCAATGCTCAGTACAGTTCTTAGCATAGTAAGTGCTTAACAAATACAATAATTATACTATCATCAACAACATCGATGGTATTTGCTGAGCACTTACTGTGAGCACAGCACTGTACTAAGCGCCTGGGAGAGTACCGTATAACAGAGGTGGTAGACACATTCCTTGCCCACGAGGAGCTTACAATCTAGAGGGGGAGACAGAAATGACTATAAAGCCCATTGTTGGGTAGGAACCGTCTCTCTAGGTTGTCGACTTGTACTTCACAAGCGCTTAGTACAGTGCTCTGAGAAGGGAGAAGAAGAAGAAGAAGAAGAAGAAGAAGAAGAAGAAGAAGAAGAAGAAGAAGAAGAAGAAGAAGAAGAAGAAGGAGAAAAGAAGAGAAGAAGAGAGAAGAGAGAGAGGAGAAGAAGAAAAAAGAAGAAGAAGAAGAAGAAAAGAAGAAGAAGAAGAAGAAGAAGAAGAAAAGAAGAAGAAGAAGAAGAAGAAGAAGAAGAAGAAGAAGAAGAAGAAGATGAGAGAGAGGAGGAGGAGAGAGAGAAAGAAGAAGAAGAAGAAGAAGAAGAAGAAGAAGAAGAAGAAGAAGAAGAAGAAGAAGAAGAAATAAAAAATCTCCTCAAAAATCTCCAGTGGCTACCCAACTCAACCTACGCATCAGGCAGAAACTCCCTCACCCTCCGGGCTCCAAGGCTTCTCCATCACCTCGCCCCCTCCTACCGCACCTCCCTTCTCTCCTTCTACAGCCCAGCCCGCATCCTCCGCTCCTCTGCCACTAATCTCCTCACGGTGCCTCGTTCTCTCCTGTCCCGCCGTCGACCCCCGGCCCACGTCAACCCCCTGGCCTGGAATGCCCTCCCTCCCCACATCCGCCAAAGCTAGGCTCTCTTCCTCCCTTCAAGGCCCTACTGAGAGCTCACCTCCTCCAGGAGGCCTTCCCAGACTGAGCCCCCTCCTTCCTCTCCCCCTCTTCTCCCTCTCCATCCCCCCGCCTTACCTCCTTCCCTTCCCCACAGCACCTGTATATATGTATATATGTTTGTACGTATTTATTACTCTATTTATTTATTTATTTTACTTGTACATATCTATTCTATTTATTTTATTTTGTTAATATGTTTTGTTTTGTTCTCTGTCTCCCCCTCCTAGACTGTGAGCCCATTGTTGGGCTCCCTCTATGTGTTGCCAACTAATACTTCCCAAGCGCTTAGTACAGTGCTCTGCACACAGTAAGCGCTCAATAAATGCGATTGATTGATTGATTGATTGAAGAAGAAGAAGAAGAAGATGGCTTATTGGAAAGAGCCCGGGTTTGGGAGTTAGAGGACATGGGTTCTAATCCCGGCTCTGCCACTTGTCTGCTGTGTGATCTTGGGCAAGCCACTTTACTTCTCTGTGCCTCAGTTCCCTCATCTGTAAAAAGGGGGTTAAGACTGTGAGCCCCACGTGGGACAACCTGATTACCTTTGTATCCCCCAAGCGCTTAAAGCAGTAATTGGCACATAGTAAGCACATAATAAATACCATTAGTAGTAGTAGTAGTAGTAGTAGTAGTAGTAGTAGTGAGTTAGTAGTAGCAGCATAGTAGTAGTAAACTACTTCTATTGTTTCATCAGTTTCTCTTAAGCAATTAATAAATACATTATTATTATTAGTAGTAGTAATTTTAGTAGTAAACTACTTTTTTTCCTCAGTTTCTCTGGTTTCCTCACTACTCCCAGGTGAACATTGTAAAAGGGCGGTTTCCAGAGCCAGGAATGACGGAGAAGACCAAAGGAGCAGCCAGCAGCTTTTCCCTTGATCTGGATCACCAGTTCTCCTTCTCCCCTTCCCCACCAGCTCTGCCCTTCTCCGTCAGCTCTCCCTTTCGCCTTCACCACCGATTCTCCCTTTCCCCTTTCTCCCACCTACCTCCGCACCAGCTCTCCCGCCTCATTCCACGGCCATCCGTCCCTGTCTCCTTCGGCATCCCCCGTCCGGTCCCCCTGAAAGCCCGAAGAACCGCAGCGCCGTGTCCGAGTTCGTCATCCTGGGCCTTTTGAACCGCCCCGAGATGCAGCCCCTCCTCTTCACCGTCTTCCTGTGCGTCTACCTGGTGGCCGTGCTGGGAAATGGTCTCATCATGGCCGCGGTCTCCCTCAGCGCGGCCCTGCACACGCCCATGTACGTCATGCTGCTGCCTCTGGTCCTGGTGGACGTCGTGTGCACCTCCTCCATCGTCCCCAAGATGCTGGAGACCACACTGGGGCCCCGGAAGACCATCTCCTACAGCGGCTGCATGGCCCAGCTCCTCTTCTTCACCTGGTCCCTGGGGGCCAAGATGGTCCTCTTCACCGCCATGGCCTTCGACGGCAACGTGGCCATCTGCTTCCTCCTCCACTATGCCGCCGTCATGAGCCGGCGGACATGCTCCGCCCTCCTGGCCGCCGTCCTCCTCGTCGCCGTCACCAACTCCTGGGTGCACACGGTCCTCGTCCTCCGGCTGACCTCCTGCGGGTCGGACGCCGTCGACCACTTCTTCTGCGAGATCCCCGCCCTGCTGGCCCTCTCCTGCAGCCCCGTCCGGGCCAACGAGGTGATGGTCTTCGTGGCCGACGTCGCCCTGGCCATGGGGGACTTCGTGCTGACCTGCCTCTCCTACAGCTTCATCGTGGCCGCCATCCTCCGCATCCGGTCGGCCGAAGGCAAGAGGAAGGCCTTCTCCATCTGCTCCTCCCACCTCTGCGTGGTCTCCCTCTACTACTCTCCGGTCATCTACACCTACTTCCGGCCCGCCTCCTCCTACTCGTTCGACAGGGACAAGGTGGTGGCCGCCTTATACACGCTGGTCACGCCCACCCTAAACCCCATCGTCTATAGCCTCCGCAACAGAGAGATCCAGGCGGGCATCCGGAAGGTCTTCTCCTCCCTGAAGTGCCGATAGGAATGATAATAGTCATTATTCTTATTTTGGTACTCGTGGAGAGTTTACTGGCTGCCGAGTGCCGTTCTAAATTCCGGGATAGATAAAAGTTGATCAGGTTTGACGCGGTCTCTGTCCCACATGGGGTTTACAATCTTAATCTTCATTTCCCAGATGAGGTAACTGAGCCCAGAAAAGTGAAGGGACTTGCCCAAAGTCACACAGCTGACAAGCGACGGAGTTGGGATTAGAACCCGCATCCTTCTGAATACCAGGCCCGGGCTCTATCCACTAAGCCACATTGCTTCTCTGCAATGAGGGGGTGAGAGTTTCTTCTCCACAGCCACCTGGAGTAATTCATTCATTCAATCGTATTTATTGAGCGCTTAATGTGTGCAGAACACTGTACTAATGATAATGATAATGATAATAATAGTTTTTAAGCACTTACTATGTGCCAGACACTGCATTAAGCACCAGGGTGGATAGAAACAAATCGGGTTGGACACAGTCTCTGTCCCACTTGGGGCTCACAGTCTCAATCCCCATTTTACAGATGAGGTAACTGAGGCCCAGAGAATAATGATACTAATAACTGTTGTATTTGTTAAGCGCTTCCTAATTGCCAGGCACTGAACTAAGCGCTGGGGTGGATACAAACAAATCCGTTTGGATACAGTCTGTCCCACTTGGGGCTTACAGTCTCAATCCCCATGTTATAGATGAGGTAACTGAGGCCCAGAGAATAATGATACTAATAACTTCTGTATTTGTTAAGCGCTTCCTATGTGCCGGGCACTGAACTAAGTGCTGGGGTGGATACAAGCAAATCGGGTTGGAGACAGTTCCTGTCCCACGTGGGGCTCAGAGTCTTCATCCCCATTTTACAGATGAGGTTACCGAGGCACAGAGAAGTGAAATGACTTGTCCAAGGTCGCACAGCAGATGAGTGGCAGAGCCAGGATTAGAACCTGGCTATCCGCTAAAACATGATGCTTCATGGAGGGGCATAAGGGACAACTAAATATTTTCCCACCCTAATAATAATGATAATAATAATCCCTAATCCTTTGGAGTCTATGAAAGAGGATGGAGATGCACGCTGGCCATTATAATAATAATAATAATGATGGGATTTGTTAAGCACTAATCACTGTTCTAAGCACGGGGGGAGATACAAGGAAATCAGGTTGTCCCACGTGTCCCTGTCTTAACCCCTATTTTACAGATGAGGGAACTGAGGCCCAAAGAAGTGAAGTGACTTGCCCAAAGTCATACAGCTGATAAGAACCCATGACCTCTGACCCCCCAGGCCTGCACGCTTTCTAAACCACCCTGCTTCTCTAAAAATTTTGTACTGTGCCAAGCACTGTTCTAAGGGCTGGGGCAGATACAAGGTCATCAGGTTGTCTCCTTGTCTTCGCTCCCAAACCCTGCCCTCTCCCTGACTTTCCAATCTCTGTTGACGGCACTACTATCCTTCCCGTCTCACAAGCCCGCAAACTTGGTGTCATCCTCGACCCCGCACTCTCATTCACCCCTCACATCCAAGCCGTCACCAAAACCTGCCGGTCCCAGCTCCGCAACATTGCCAAGATCCGCCCTATCCTCTCCATCCATACCGCTACCCTGCTCGTTCAAGCTCTCATCCTATGCCCGTTCTGGACTACTGCATCAGCCTTCTCTCTGATCTCCCATCCTCGTGTCTCTCCCCACTTCAATCCATACTTCATGCTGCTGCCCGGATTGTCTTTGTCCAGAAACGCTCTGGGCATATTACTCCCCTCCTCAAAAATCTCCAGTGGCTACCAATCAATCTGCGCATCAGGCAGAAACTCCTCACCCTGGGCTTCAAGGCTCTCCATCACCTTGCCCCCCTCCTACCTCACCTCCCTTCTCTCCTTCTACAGCCCACCCCGCACCCTCCGCTCCTCTGCCGCTAATCTCCTCACCGTACCTCGTTCTCGCCTGTCCCGCCATCGATCCCCCGGCCCACGTCATCCCCCGGGCCTGGAATGCCCTCCCTCTGCCCATCCGCCAAGCTAGCTCTCTTCTTCCCTTCAAGGCCCTACTGAGAGCTCACCTCCTCCAGGAGGCCTTCCCAGACTGAGCCCCTTCCTTCCTCTCCTCCTCGTTCCCCTCTCCATCCCCCCATCTTACCTCCTTCCCTTCCCCTACAGCACCTGTATATATGTATATATGTTGGTACATATTTATTACTCTATTTATTTATTTATTTATTTTACTTGTACATATCTATTCTATTTATTTTATTTTGTTAGTATGTTTGGTTTTGTTCTCTGTCTCCCCCTTTTAGACTGGGAGCCCACTGTTGGGTAGGGACTGTTTCTAAATGCTGCCAACTTGTACTTCCCAAGCGCTTAGTACAGTGCTCTGCACACAGTAAGCGCTCAATAAATACGATTGACTGATCAGGTTGTCCCATGTGGGGCTCACAGTCTTCATCCCCATTTTACAAGTGAGGGAACTGAGGCCCAGAGAAATTAAGTGGCTTGCCCAAGGTCACACCGCTGATAAGTGGCGGATCCGGGATTAGAACCCACGACCTCTGACCGCCCAAGCCCAAGCTCTTTCATTCATTCATTCATTCGCGCTTAGTCCAGTGCTCTGCACACAGTAAGCGCTCAATAAATACAATCGAATGAGCACTGGACTAAGCATTTGGGAAGTATAAATCGGCAACATGACATGCTGTTTAGCTCTCCCACCTCGCCTCAACAAGACTCTCAGCCCACTGAGAGCAAAGACTTTGCCTTCCTCAGGTCATCTACCCTTTCCTCGGCCACCCTGCCTGGAGACGATCCCAAATCACTTCCCATTCACGAGCTAGAGGGCCTGCAGAGTGCAAGGGATAATTTCCATATCCGATGGAAAACGCCGGGAAAATGTTCATGTTTGATTCATTCATTCGTTCAGTCGTATTTATTGAGCGCTTACTGTATGCAGAGCACTGGACTAAGCGCTTGGGAAGTACAAGTCGGGAACATCTAGAGATGGTCCCTACCCGACGATGGGCTCACAGTCTATAAGGGGGAGACAGACGACAAAACCAAACATTTTGAAAGGGATCAAAATCATCAGAACAAATAGAATTATAGCTATAGGCACATCAGTAATAAAATAAATAGAATTGTAAATATGTAAGAGTAAAATAAATAGAGCAATGAATCTGTACAAATATGTACAAGTGCTGTGGGGAGGGGAAGGAGGTAGGGTGGGGGGTTGGGGAGGAGGAGAGGAAAAATGGGGCTCAGTCTGGGAAGGCCTCCTGGAGGAGGTGAGCTCTCAGTAGGGCATTGAAGGGAGGAAGAGAGCTAGCTTGGCGGATATGTAAAAATATGGAACGCTTCAGAAAATCCTATGGCACAGCCTCATTACGTTTGCACCGACGTTCTCCCCTAGTCCTTTCGATCACCGCTATTTCCATACGTAACTATTTGAGCCTCCTCTTCCTCCCGTCTGTTAATAAATGAATTTCAGTATTCCTTCACTGGTCATTCATTCATTCAATCGTATTTACTGAGCACTTACTGTGTGCAGAGCACTGGACTAAGCGCTTGGGAAGTACAAGTCGGCAACATCGAGAGAGAGTTCGTACCCGACAACAGGCTCACAGTCTAGAAGTAGCGTGGCTCAGTGGAAAGAGCCCGGGCTTTGAAGTCAGTGGTCATGGGTTCAAATCCCGGCTCTGCCAGTTGTCAGCTGTGTGACTTTGAGCAAGTCACTTCAGTTCTCCGTGCCTCAGTGACCTCATGTGGAAAATGGGGATGGACTGTGAGCCCCCCGTGGGGCAACCTGATCACCTTGTAGCCTCCCCAGTACTTAGAACAGTGTTTTGCACATAGTAAGCGCTTAACAAATGCCATCATTATTATTATTATTAGAAGGGGAGACAGACAAAGCGCTTACTAGGGATCCAGCACCGGTCTATGCTCTGGGCTGGATACAAGCTCATCAGTCCCTGTACCACGATATTAATAATAATGGTATTTGTTAAGCGCTTACTAAGTGCCAAGCATCGCTGGGGTAGATATGAGGTAACTGGGGCCCAGTGAAGCGAAGCGACTTGCCCAAGGTCACACGGCAGACAGGTGGCAGAGCCAGGATTAGAACCCAGGTCCTCTTACTCCCAAGCCCGGGCCCTTTCCACTAGGCCACACTGCTCAGTGCATGCTTGCCATCCCCTTTAGAGTGGAAACTCCTTGAAAGCAAGGATCGCGTTTTCTACCTCTCCTCTACTCTCCCAAATGCTCAGTACAGCGCTCTGGACCCAATAGGCGTTCAGTCGGTACTACTAGAGTTTATAGGTCAGGGATCAGATCTTCCACGTCTAGTCTATTCGCCCAAGTGCTCTTGACACAGTAGATGCTTATCTTATTAAAGCGTAAGCATCTTGAGGGTAAGGACAATCGTTCACCCGATTGTATTTTTTGGGCGCTGACTGTGTGCAGAACGCTGTACTAAGCGCTTGGAAAGTACAATTCAGCAATAGAGACAATCCCTGCCCAGACCGGGCTGACAGTCTAGAAGTGGGGAGACCGACAACAAAACAAGTAAACAGGCATCAGTAGTATCGATATAAATAAATAGAATTAGATATCTATATATCTATATCTATATATATATCCTAACGAGTAGCACTTATTACAGTGCTCTGCACACAGTAAGAGCTCAATAAATTCGATTGAATGAATGAGTAGAAAGGAATTAATGTAAATAAATAAAATTGTAGATATGTACCTATATGCACAAGTGCTATGGGGTGGGGAGGGGGGACAGAGCAGAGGGAGTGGGTCGGGGCGATGGGGAGGAGAGGGGAAGCTGAGGAAAAGGAGGGACAGGTCTTCTACCTCTATTATATCCTCCCAAGCGCTTAGTACGGCCTAGGGGCAAGAGCCCGGGCTTGGGAGTCAGAGGTTATGAGTTCTAATCCCGACCCCACCACTTGTCTCCTGTGTGACCTTCGGCAAACCACTTCACTTCTCTGGGCCTCAGTTACCTCTTCTGTAAAATGCTACTGATACCTGTCTACTTGTTTGGTTTTCTTGTCTCTCTCCCCCATTCTAGACCCTGAGCCCGTCGTGGGGTAGGGACAGTCTCTATCAGTTGCCGAATTGTACTCTCCAAGCGCTTAGTCCAGTGCTCTGCATGCAGTAAGTGCTCATTAAATATGATTGGATGAATGAAATGAATGAATAAAATGGATATTGAGACTGTGAGCCCCAGGGAGTAAGGGGACCGAGGTCAACCTGATTGCCCTGTATCTACCCAGCACTTAGAACAGGGCGTGGCACATAGTAAGTGCTAAACAAATACTAAAATTGGTAGTAGTAGTAGCCCAAGCGTCTGTATATAGAAGGTGCTCAATAAACGCCATTGATTACTTAACCCTAGGCGTTGTTTCTGTTTACTCTCCAAAGCATTTAGTGCAGTGCTTAGCACTCAAAAGGCACTCAATAAACACTATTGGTCATTGATTGATTGATTGACGGACCGATCGATCCAAGAAGCCCTGTCCACGAGGAGCACTGAGATCGTTGTAAGTTCCAAGTGAATATTTCCTGCTTCAGTGAGAATAATAACGATGGTATTTGTTAAGCGCTTACTATGTGCCGAGCAGTATTCTAAGCCCTAGAAGCAGCGTGGCTTAATGGGTAGAGTACAGGCTTGGGAGTCAGAAGGACCTGGGTTCGAATCCCAGCTCCACCCCTTATCTGCTGTGGGAGCCCCTCTAGACAGTAAACTCGTGGGCGGGGAATATATCTGCCCACTCTATTATACCCTACTCTCCCAAGCTCTTAGCACAGTGCTCTGCACGAAAGAAGTGCTCAATAAATAATATTTATTGATTGGTATAGCCGTAGAGGCAAATCAAGGTATAGAAAAACACCAAAGGAGGTTGTGATTGCCAAGGTGTTGAGGAAGTTGATTTTTTTATCAATAAAAACTTAATAAATAAGTTTTTATTATTAATAGCATTTAATAATAATCTCATAACAATAAGAAGCAGAAGCAGCCCGGGCTTTGGAGTCAGAGGTCATGGGTTCAAATCCCGACTCAGACAATTGTCAGCTGTGTGACTTTGGGCCATGCCACTTCACTTCTCTGGGCCTCAGTGACCTCATCTGTAAAAGGGGGATTAAGACTGTGAGCACCCCGTGGGACAACCTGATCGCCTTGTAACCTCCCCAGTACTTACAACAGTGCTTTGCACATAGTAACCACTTAATAAATTCTATAAAAAAGAATAATAGTGGTATTTGTTAAGCACCTACTCTGCCAATCACTCTACTAAACATTGAGAGAAATATAAGGTAATCAAGCTGAGCACAGTTCTTGTTTGACGTGGGGTTTACAGTTGAAATAGAAGGGAGAACCCTTCAATCAATCAATCAATCGTATTTAATGAGTGTTTTATGTGTGCAGAACACTGTACTAAGCGCTCGGGAGAGTACGATATCACAGTTGGTAGACACATTCCCCGCCCGCAATGAGCTCACAGTCTAGTGGGGAGAACAGGTATTGAATCCCCATTTTACAGATGAGGAAAATGAGTCCCTCAACAGTGAAGTGACCTGCCCAAGATCACGGAGCAGAAAGAGCCGGGATTGGAACCCAGAGCACTTTGATTCCTATTGAACTTTCCCAAAAACTTAATATATTGCATTGACTACAGTGGGAACTTAATAAATACCTTTAATACCACAGAAGAGAATTGGACTCAGTGAATTCAATTTCAAAGCCTTCGTCTCAGATTAATTCCCAACCTTTCCTTCCAACACGTCTTGGCACTTTTGGATTTTTTTGCCTTTCCTCAACAGATACGCCTATGCGATTTTTATAACACTGTCATTTATGGGCCCAACACTGTACTATAAGTGCTGAGATCGATACAAGATCAACTGATTGGACACAGTCCCTGGACTCATGGTCTAAGAGGGAGGGAAAACGGGTATTGTATCCCCATTTTACCAATGAAAAATTGAGGCACAAAAAATTAAGGGGCTTTCCAAAAGCCACATGGCCAAAAGTAGCAAAGCCGGTCATCAAACCTATCTCTCAGGTCTTCCAGTCCTGGACTAGGCTAGGATTTGTAAAGTCACATATGACAGTGTCACAAAGGATAATTAGTCGATCAATCAATCAATGGAATTTATTGAGTGCTTACTGTGTACAGAGCACTGGACTAAACGTTTGGGAGAGTACGGCATAATTGCGTTGGTAGTCACTTTTCTTTTTACAGGATTTGTTAACCACTTACTATGTACCAGCACTGTAATAATAATAATAATGATAATAATAATAACAATAATGGCATTTGTTAAGCGCTTACTATATGCGAAGCACTGTTCTTAGCGCTGGGGAGTGATCAGGTTGTCCCACGTGGGGTTCCCGGTCTTCATCCCCATTTTACAGATGAGGGAACTGAGGCTCAGAGAAGTGAAGTGACTTGCCCAAGGTCACACATCAGACACGTGGCGGAGCCGGGATTGGAACCCACGACCTCTGACTCTTAAGCCCGGGATCTTTTCACTGAGCCTCGCCAAGCATTGGGGTAGATACAGGCTAATCAGATCTCCATCCCCATTTTACCGATGAGGGGACTGAGGCACAGAGATGTGACTTGCCCAGGGTCACACAACAGACAGGAGGAGGAGGCAGAATTAGATTCCAGGACCT
Organism: Tachyglossus aculeatus; assembly: GCF_015852505.1. Taxonomy (NCBI): domain Eukaryota; kingdom Metazoa; phylum Chordata; class Mammalia; order Monotremata; family Tachyglossidae; genus Tachyglossus; species Tachyglossus aculeatus. Next base: position 112,908 of record NW_024044864.1, on the reverse strand, counting down.
CCCAACTCCCAGGCCCGGGTTCTACCCGTTAGGCCACGCTGATTCTCACGCTTCACCTCTCAGTTGGGGTTTGAGCTGGGGGAGAGCCCCTCTAGGAGAAAACAAAATCCCTCCCGGGGGCGCCGACAGGGCCCAGCGATCTGAGGAATTTGGAGGGGCAGGCAGGAAGCAGACAAGAGACGGAATCAGGAGAAAGTCCAGCGTTCTTTCGCATCTGCCATTCATTTCCCCCGCCTCTCCCTCCTCACCACGTGAGAACCGGGCCTCCGTGTGATTCGAATTCCCTGTCGGGAGCTCGGCTAAACATTTCCGGCCGCTGCCGTCTCCTTTTTTCGTTTCCCTCCACCCCGGACGGCCTCCGCCGATGGCTCCGTCGAGGTGGTAGGCCCCGGAGACCTCGTTAGGAAGTCCACCCCCTGGGAGGACGAGGCTGCCAACTGCCTAATCCCCTCCCGGGCGTGTTATTAATAACTTTCTGAAGCGTTGCACTTTTAACGAGTCTCCGAGAGACTCCCCGAAATGGGCGAGGCTTGATTGCTACTTTCCACTGAGCTCGTTTGAGCGTCGGAGCAACAGAGATGCTTCTGGTGGCCCTAGGGCTGCTGGAATGGAGAAGGGAGGCGGGAAGCGTCCCCGGGAGGGCCGAGGCGGACCCCCTCATTTCCTCCGTGCCCTAGGAGTGACCCCGGGCCCGGTCCCAGCAGAGAGGAGGCCGAGGATGGAGTCGACCGGGGAAATCAGGTGGCTTCACTCCTGACTGGAGCGAAGTCTTCCTGGCCCTGGGCTCCCAGACAAAGCCTCTTCGGATGGTTTTCCTCGGCTGACGACTCGGATTCTCGCCTAGGCCTCGGGGCTCTGTTGAAATGCAATGGATGAGGTCACTGAAAACACGCACATAGGCACACATCGTGGCTCAGTGGAAAAAGCCCGGGCTTGGGAGGCAGAGGTCGTGGGTTCTAATCCCAGCTCTGCCACTTGTCGGCTGGGTGACTTTGGGCGAGTCACTTAGCTTCTCTGGGCCTTAGTCACCTCATCTGCAAAATGGGGATGAAGACCGTGAGCCCCACGTGGGACAACCTGATCACCTGGTATCCTCCCCCAGCTCTTAGAACAGTGTTTGGCACATAGTAAGCGTTTAACAAATGCCATCATTATTTACATTCATATCCATACGTGCATAGCCCCATTCTCTCTCTCTTTTTCTCTCTCTCTTTCACACACACACACACACACACAAACACGCTCACACATATACATAATAATAATGGTAATAATAATGGCAATAATAATAGTAATAATAATAATGTTGGTATTTGTTAAGCGCTTACTATGTGCCAAGCACTCTTTTAAGCGCTGGGGTAGATAAAAGGTAAACAAGGTAATCAGGTTGTCCCACATGGGGCTCACAGTCTTAATCCTCATTTTACAGAAGAGGGAACTGAGGCCCAGAGAAGTGAAGTGATTTGTCCAAAGTCACACAGCTGATAACATCTGCGTGTTGTACATATATGCATATGTATATATGCAGCAATACAGACGGGCACATAATAAAATCATAATAATGGCATTTGTTAAGCAGTTACTATGTGCCAAGCAATGTTCTAAGCACTAGGGTAGATACCAGGTAATCAGGGTGTCCTACGTGGGGCTCACAGTCTTCATCCCCATTTTACAGATGAGGGAACTGAGGCACAGAGAAGTGAAGTGACATACACACATCCGCATGTACACATTCGCATATATTATATATACATCTTATACATATGTATAGATCAATAATTTTATTTATTTCTATTGATGCTGTTGATGCCTGTTTACTTGTTTTGATGTCTGTCTCCCCCCTTCTAGACTCTGAGCTCATTGTTTGGTAGGGATTGTCTCTGTTGCTGAATTGTCCTCTCCCATGTGCCTAGTACAGTGCTCTCCACACAGTAAGCGCTCAATAAGCAGCGTGGCTCAGTGGAAAGAGCCCGGGCTTTGGAGTCAGAGGTCAAGGGTTCAAATCCCGGCTCCGCCAACTGTCAGCTGTGTGACTTTGGGTAAGTCACTTAACTTCTCTGTGCCTCAGTTACCTCATCTGGAAAATGGGGATTAAGACTGTGAGCCTCCTGTGGGACAACCTGATCACCTTGTAACCTCCCCAGGGCTTAGAACAGTGCTTTGCACATAGTAAGCGCTTAATAAATGCCATCGTTATTATTATTATGAATAAATATGATTGAATGAAATATAATTGAATGAAATGTGATTGAATGAATTTGTGCATATGCAGAGATATATAAGCATATATATGCATATGTACAAACATACACCGTCACGTATACGGGCATGCATGTATATGCATATGTACCTCTATATGCATGAACACTCAGAAATGCACGTCACTACACTCACACATGTACACGAACACATATGCATATGTATAAGCGCACACCTATGCAAGGGAAGTAGCTGTGGCTCAGTGGAAAGAGCCCAGGCTTGGGAGTCAGAGGTCGTGGGTTCTAATCCCGGCTCCGCCCCTTGTCAGCTAGATGACCTTGGGCAAGTCACTTCACTTCTCCGTGCCTCAGTTCCCTCTTCTGTAAAATGGAGATGAAGACCGTGAGCCCCACGTGGGACAACCTGATGACCTTGTATCTCCCCCAGTGTTTAGAACAGTGCTCGGCACATAGTAAGCGCTTAACATATACCATTATTATTATTATTATTATTATTATTATTATTATTATTACCTATACTCTCACACATACATATGCATACATACATGTATACACGCACACTACGTTGGCCACTCACAAAACTTCTATACAGGACAGGTTTGTTTCCCAGGTGGTTTTCAATCGGCAATACTTATCCAGAGGGGACCGGGTCCTTCGTACTGAGCTAAGCATTGAGTTCTGTACTGTGCTAAGCATTCAGCGCTAACTACTCACCTCTGAGAAGAGTTCAAGAGAAGCAAGAGACACACTTCCTTGCCCTCAAGGAGCTTACAATTTAATGCGGAGATCGAAAGTATTTAAAAGAAGAAAAGCAGAGGGAAAAATGAGGATTTAACAGGAAAGGTGACAGGATGAAATGGTTGAATAAAAAATGGAAAGTGTAGGGATGTATAAGGTTAAATAAAACAATTAATAAACATATACATACATATGTATCAATCAATCGATAGTATTTATTGAGTTTGTTCTCTGTACAGAGCACTGTACTGGAGGCTTGGGAGAGTATTAGTGTCCCCATCTAGACCGTCCCCTATGTGGGACAGGGGCTGTGTCCAAACTGCTTAACTTGAATAATAATAATAATAATAATAATAATAATAATAACATTTGTTAAGCGTTTACTATGTGCAAAGCACTGTTATAAGCGCTGGGGAGGATACAAGGTAATCAGATTGTCCCACGTGGGGCTCACAGTCTTCATCCCTATTTTATAGATGAGGTCACTGAGGCCCAGAAAAGTGAAGCGACTTGCCCAAAGTCATCCAGCTGACAAGTGGTGGAGCTGGGATTAGAACCCATGACCTCTGTCTCCCAAGCCCGGGCTCTTTCCACTGAGCCACGCTGCTTCTCTATCCCAGCGCTTAGTACAGTGCCTGGCACATAGCGAGCACTCAGAAAATAACATTTAGGGGGGAAAAAGCATGGAATTAGGATTTCAACCTTCCCTAAGTGTGGTAACGGACCTTCAAGTGACTTGACACCTGTCCACATGTTTTGTTTTGTTGTCTGTCTCCCCCTTTTAGACTGTGAGCCCGTTGTTGGGTAGGGACCGTCTCTAGATGTTGCCAACCTGTACTGCCCAAGCGCTTAGTACAGTGTTCTGCACACAGTAAGCGCTCAATAAATACGATTGAATGAATGAATGAATGAATGGTAAATATTCCCCACAAACTTCCAGGGAAACAAGCTCTCTGGGTTAGCCATTTTTATGCTAGCTGAAGCTACCAGAATACACAATCAATCACCTGCTGAGTGCTAGCACTATGCTAATAATAATATACTAATATTGATATTATATATACTATACTATACACTATACTAATAATGATAATAATAATAATGATGGCATTTGTTAAGCCCTTACTATGTGCAAGCAGTGTTCTAAGCACTGGGGGAGATACAAGGTGATCAGGTTGTCCCACGTGGGGTTCACAGTCTTCATCCCCATTATAAAGACGAGAGAACTGAGGCCCAGAGAGGTGAAGTGACTTGCCCAAAGTCACACAGCTGACAAGTGGCGGAGCCGAGATTAGAACCCATGACCTCTGGCTCCCAAGCCCGGGCTCTTTCCAGGGATTGGGGGAGCACAATAAATCGATAAAATAATGATAGCAATAACAATAGCATTTATTAAGCCCTTACTATGTGCAAAGCACTGTTCAGAGTTGGTAGAAACGTTCTCTGCCTGAGACGAGCTCACAGTCTAGAGGGAAAACAGACATTCATTTAAAGAAATAAATTATGGCTATGGACGTAAATGCTTTGGGACAGAGGAAGGGGATGAATAAAGGGAGCAAATTCTAGGGCAAATATAATGTCATTGGCCAATTCTAGCACTTCTGAACTTCTTTACATTAGTACATCTGTTTATTCGGTTATTTATTTTGACCACTTAGTTGTAAATATTTCATTATTTTTATCTCCCTCACTAGAGTGTAAGCTCCCTTCTTTTCTCTGTTCTTCCCAAACACCTAGGACAGTGCTCTTTGCCAAGTGAGCGCTCAGTAAAGCGTACCAGTACTTGTAGGGAAGCAGCGGGACTCAGTGGAAAAAGCCCGGGCTTTGGGGTCAGAGGTCATGGGTTCAAATCCCGGCTCCGCCGCTTGTCAGCTGTGTGATTTTGGGCAGGTCACTTCACTTCTCTGGGCCTCAGTGACCTCATCTGTAAAATGGGGATTAAGACCATGAGCCCCCCGTGGGGCAACCTGATCACCTTATAACCTCCCCAGCGCTTTGAACAGTGCTTTGCACGTAGTAAGCGCTTAGCAAATAACATTATTATTATTGTACCGCTTCCTACAGTATCTTTGGTCTCTCTCTTGCTCTGATTATTTGTAAACTTTTTTAATGATTCTATTGCAAGTTCCTACCATTGCACTATAGTAGGGGGTTTATTATTATTATGGTGTTTGTTAATTGCTTCCTATGTGCCAGGCACTGTTCTAAGCGCTGGGGGGATACAAGGTGATCAGGGTGTCCCCCGTGGGGCTCACAGTCTTCATCCCCATTTTACAGATGAGGGAACTGAGGCCCAGAGAAGTGAAGTGCCTTGTCCAAGGTCACGCAGCAAAGAGGCAGAGTCGGCTTTACTAGACTGTCAGCTCAGTCTGTGGACAAGGAACGTGTTTGCTAATTCTGTTGTACTGATTAGATTGCAAGTTCCTACTACTAAAGAGAGGTAGGATTAGAGGGGGTGAATAAAGGGAGCAAATTCTAGGGCAAATATTTAAAATCATTGGCCAATTCTAACTTTTGAACTTTTTTATAATAATAATGATGGCATTTATTAAGCACTTACTATGTGCAAAGCACTGTTCTAAGCGCTGGGGAGGTTACAAGGTGATCAGGTTGTCACACGGGGGGCTAACAGTCTTTATCCCCATTTTCCAGATGAGGTAACTGAGGCCCAAAGACGTTAAGTGACTTGCCCAAAGTCACACAGCAGACAGGTGGCAGAGCCGGAATCAGAACCCATGACCTCTGACTCCCAAACCCGGGCTCTTTCCACTGAACCACGCTGTTTTACACTTGGACATCTGTAACCCAGGTCCTCTGACCCCCAGTCCGGGGTCTTTGTAAAAAAAAATCCAAAAATTATGCAAATTTAAAGTTATCGGCCAATTCTAACACTTCTGGATTCCGAATTGTACTTTCCAAGCGCTTAGTCCATTGCTCTGCAGACAGTAAGCGCTCAATAAATGCGGCTGAATGAACGAGTGAGCTAAGTTTCTTTTGAGTTGTTAACGGTTCAGAGTAACGAGGAGATAGTTTCATCCTCAGGAGGAGAAAAATCTCAGCTGGGAACCTTCGAGGAACCGAGATCCGGGGTGTAATGGCCTCCTCTGGGCACTTCTGGATTGGTCGGGTCGAGGCATCAGGGGCCTAAAGTTGCATCGGGCCCCCCCGAGCCCGGTGGGCACATCTGCTCTGAGTGGTGATGGGGTAGCCATGGCAACCTCACTAGCCACCTGCGGGGAGGATCACAGTCAGCCCAGCTGGGAGAGCTGAGAAAGAGAATGATAATAATAATAATGGTATTTGTTAAGTGCTTAGTATGTTCCAAGCACTGCTCTAAGCACTGGGGGTATACAAGGCGATCAGGTTGTCCCACACGGGGATCACAGTCTTAATCCCCATTTTACAGATGAGGGAACTGAGGCACAGAGAAATGAAGTGGCTCGCCCAAGGTCACAAAGCAGACAAGTGGCGGATCTGGGATTAGAACCCAAATCCTCTGACTCCCAAGCCCGGGCTCTTTAATCGAAACCAGTAAGCATGTTGAGGGCAGGAAAGTGTCTGTTAGATTGTCCTCTCTCAAGTGCTTAGTACAGTGTTCTGTACATAGAAAGCGCTCAATAAATATGATTGATTGAGTCAGAAGACCTGGGTTCTAATCCCTGCTCTGCCACGTCCCTGTTGTATGACATTGGGCGAGTCCCTTTAATAATAATAATGATGATGATGGTATTTGTTAAGCTCTTACTATGTGCAAAGCACTGTTCTAAGTCCTGGGGGGATACAAGGTGATCAGGTTGTCCCACGTGGGGCTCACAGTCTCCATCCCCATTTAATAGTAATAATGATAATGACATTTATTAAGCACTTACTGTGTGCAAAGCACTGGTCTAAGCGCTGGGGAGGTTACAAGGTGATCAGGTTGTCCACGGGGGGCTCACAGTCTTCATCCTCATTTTACAGATGAGGTAACTGAGGCCCAGAGAAGTGAAGTGACTTGCCCAAGTCACACAGCTGACAATTGGTGGAGCCGGGAGTTGAATCCACGACCTCTGACTCCAAAGCCCGGGCTCTTTCCACTGAGCCACAGTCTTCATCACCATTTTTGTAACCGAGGGCCAGAGAAGCTAAGTGACTTGCCCAAGGTCACACAGCAGACATGTGGCAGAGCTGGGATTAGAACCCACGACCTCTGACTCCTAAGCCCGGGCTATTTCCACTGAGCCACGCTGCTTTAGTAAAACACTCAATAAATGAGCTGCTCTGTACTTTTCTGTACCTCAGTTCCTCCATCTGCAAAATGGGGATTCAATACCTGTTCTCCCTCCTACTTAAGAGTACGACCCTCTTGTGGATCCTGATTATCTTGTATCTTCCCCAGCAATTAGAACACTGCTTGGCACATAGTAAGCGCTTAACAAATACCATGCTTTTTTTCCCCTGCCTGAATTCGATTCAACTCAATCGTATTTATTGAGTGCTTACTGTGTGCTAAGCACTTGGGAGAGGATGATCTAAAAACAAAGAGACACCTTCCTGCCCACAGCGAACTAGCAGTGTAGAGGAGGGAGGTCTGAAGAGGCCAGAGGTAGGACGCCCAGGCCTTTGATTTCCCCACTAGGCCAGACTAATTCACTAAACTCTTCCAGACTAATTCTCTAATCTCTTCCGGGCATACTTTATGGAGATAGCTTTGAATTAAGCGCCTAGTACAGTGCTCTGCACACAGTAAGAGAAGCAGCGTGGCTCAGTGGAAAGAGCCTGGGCTTGGGAGTCAGAGGTCATGGGTTCAAATCCCGGCTCCGCCAATTGTCAGCTGTGTGACTGTGGGCAAGTCACTTAACTTCTCTGGGCCTCAGTGACCTCATCTGTAAAATGGGGATGAAGATTGTGAGCCCCACGTGGGACAACCTGATCACCTTGCAACCTCCCCAGCGCTTAGAACAGTGCTTTGCACATAGTAAGCGCTTAATAAATGCCATCATTATTATTACTTTTTGCAGATATCTTTGACTTAAGCGCCCAGTACAGTGCTCTGCGCACAGTAATCGCTCAATAAATACGACTGAATGAACGAATTATACACCATGAATTATTTATATTAATGTCTGTCTGTCTCCCCCTCTGGACTGAAGACTTGTGGTGGGGCTGGGAACATGACTGTCGGCTTAGTTGCTTTGCAATCTCCCCAGAATTTAGAACAGTGCAGCTCACATAATAATAATAATAATAACAATAATGGTGTTTGTTATGCGCTTACTATGTGCAAAGCACTGTTCTAAGAGCTGGGGGGCTACAAGGTGATCAGATTGTCCCACGTGGGATCACAGTCTTCATCCCCATTTTTGTAACTGAGTGCCAGAGAAACTAAGTGACTTGCCCAAGGTCACACAGCAGACATGTGGCAGAGCTGGGATTAGAACCCACGACCTCTGACTCCTAAACCCGGGTTCTTTCCACTGAGCCACGCTGCTTTAGTAAAACACTCAATAAATGAGCAGGGTGTCCTAGTGGCTAGAGCCCGGGCCTGGGAATCCGAAGGACCTGGGTTCTAATTCCAGCTCCGCCACGTACCTGCTGGGTGACCTTGGGCAAGTCACTTCATTATTCTGTGCCTCATTCATTCATTCATTCAATCGTATTTATTGAGCGCTTACTGTGTGCAGAGCACTGGACTAAGCGTTTGGGAAGTACAAATCGGCAAAATATAGAGACAATCCCTACCCAACAACGGGCTCACAGTCTAGAAGGGGGGAAACAGACCACAAAACAAAACAGGTAGACAGGCCTCAGTTCCCTCATCTGTAAAATGGGGTTGAAGACTGTGAGCCCCACGTGGGGCAACCTGATCACCTTGTAACCTCCCCGGCGCTTAGAACAGTGCTTGGCACATAGTAAGCGCTTAATAAATGCCATTATTATTATTGTCTGCTGGGTGACTTTGGGCAAGTCATTTCACTTCTCTGGGCCTCAGTGATCTCATCTGTAAAATGGGGATGAGAACTGTGAGCCCCACGTGGGACAACCTGATCACCTTGTAACTCCCCCCCAGTGCTTAGAACAGTGCTTTCCACAGTGTACGCGCTTAATAAATAATGTCATTATTATCATTATTAGGGACAGGGACTATGTCCAACCCGATTTGCTTTTGTCCACCCCAGCGCTTAGTACAGAGCCTGGCACGTAGTAAACGCTTACCAAATACCATCATTATTATGGTTATTATTAAGCACTTGGTATGTGCTTAATAATTGTTAATAATTAATTAGTTATTATTTAGCACTTAGTATGTCCCAAGCACTGTTCTAAGCGCTTGTTAATCAGGTTAGACCCAGGGCTTTTTCCCTCCTGGGGCTCCCAGCCTCCATTATTATTATCCCCCATTCCCAGGGAGGTGACTGAGAGGTGAAGTGACTTGGCCAAGATCACTGGGCAGGCAAATGGCAGAGCGCAGGGTGGGGGCGGGGCGGGCGGGACGGGACCAACCGCCAACGAACAACGAGAGGCGGGTCCTCCTGCCGCCTAGAGCGCCTCCGCGCGGGCGGCCGGGATCACCTCCGGGGCCAAGGGGGCCGGGAGGGGGCCTGCGCCGCCGCTTCCTGGTCGGGAGGGGGCGCTGTGCTGCGGGGGCCGGGGTTTAGCCAGGAGGGGGCGCTGTGCAGCAGCCGGGGCCTGCCGGGAGGGGGCGCTATGAGGGGGCCGGTGGCTGCCGGGAGGGGGCACTGTGAGGGGGCGCTGTGCTGAGGCGCCTGTCATTCATTCATTCATTCATTCATTCATTCGTATTTATTGAGCGCTTACTGTGTGCAGAGCGCTGTACTACGCTCTTGGGAAGTACAACTTGACAACATATAGAGACGGTCCCTACCCAACAGCGGGCTCACAGTCTAGAAGGGGGAGACAGACCTCAAAACAAAACGTATTAACAAAATAAAATACATAGAATAGTAAATATGTAGAAGTAAAATAAATATAGTAATAAATCTGTACAAACATATATACAGGTGCTGTGGGGAGGGGAAGGAGGTAGGGCGGGGGGATGGGGAGGAGGAGAGGAGGAGTGTGCTCTGCACACAGTAAGCGCTCAATAAATATGATTGAGAGGGAAAAGGGGGCTCAGTCTGGGAAGGCCTCCTGGAGGAGATGAGCTCTCAGTAGGGCTTTGAAGGGAGGAAGAGAGGCTGTCGCGGGGGCTGCTGGGAGGGGGCGCTGTGTTTGTGGGGGTAGTAGTCATTCATTCATTCATATTTTGGGAGCGCTGACTGTGTGCACAGCACTGGGCTAAGCCCTTGGGAGAGGGCAGCACAACAATAAAAAGCCACCCCCTGCCCACAAACCACTCTATTGTCCTCTCCCAAGCGCTTAGCACAGTACCCCACCCACAGTAACTGCTCAACAAATATGATTGATTGACAAATGACAGATCTGGAGGCCTCCTGCCTGGCTTCCATTTTGCGAAGCAGTGTGGCTCAATCGGAAGAGCCCGGGCTTTGGAGTCCGAGGTCGTGGGTTCAAATCCCGGCTCGACCAATTGTCAGCTGTGTGACTTTGGGCAAGTCACTTGACTTATCTGGGCCTCAGTGACCTCATCTGGAAAATGGGGATGAAGACTGTGAGCCCCATGTGGGACAACCTGATCACCTTGTAGCCTCTCCAGCACTTAGAACAGTGCATTGCACATAGTATGCGCTTAATAAATGTCATCATTATTATTATTATTTTGGTCCTCAGCACGTTGTGGCTGGGGGACAAATGAGTAATGGTGGCTCACATCTAAACGCTGGACTGTAAGCCTGTTGTGGGCAGGGAAAGTGGCTGTTTATTGCCGCATTGCCCTCTCCCAAGCGCTTAGTACAGTGCTCTGCATACGGTAAGCGCTTAATACATGCAATTGAATGAATGAATAATAATAATGATAGCATTTGTTAAGTGTTTACTATGTGTGAAGCACTGTTCTAGGCGCTGGAGGAGATACAAGGTGATCAGGTTGTCCCACGGAGGGCTCACAGTCTTCATCCCCATTTTACAGATGAGGTAACTAAGTCCCAGAGAAGTCGTGACTTTCCCAATGTCACCCAGCTGACAATTGGTGGAGTCGGGATTTGAACCCACGACCTCGGACTCCAAAGCCCGGGATCTTCCCACTGAGCCACGCTGCTTCTCTATTGTTATTGTTACTATTGTCAGCGCTTAGAACAGTGCTTGGTCCATAGTAAGCACTTAAGAAACGCCATCATTATTATTATTATTGTTACTAAATGCTAGAATAGAGCCATGCCAACGTGCCCTTCCCGTGCCACCAGCGGCGGTGCCCACCGTAGGTCCGGGCTCCTTCCCTCCCCCTCCACTGGGGAGCCGAGCCCCAGTTTTCTCACCCTGTGCTCATGAATCTCCCTGCCGTAGGGGGAACCGGTAACTTTGGCCTACCCACGTCCCAATGCCCTCGGTTCTCCGGTATCGCCCCCTCCCCACGCCCGGGGCCACCCTACCCAGTACCGGTCTCCGCAGGGGCCGGTGTCGTCGTCATCGTCGTCGTCGGACGTGTCCGAGGAGCTGAGGCGGGAAGAGCAGGGACAACCGGGTGAGGGGCGTCCATCTTTCCTCACGAGGCGGTAGGTCGCCGGGACTCCTGGGCCCCCAAATTCAGGCCCTGCCGAGGGCGGCGACTTGAGGGGCGGCTTGGAGGGAGAGGCTGGCGAGGGGCGGGCGCCCGGGCACCCCGGAGGGGCGGCCCTCAGGCGGACCTGGAGATCCTTGTCGGGCTGCCTCGGTTCCCCAAGATGCCCCTCCTCAGCCCTCTACCTCAGAGTTGTTCGCTCCTTCCGTCGTATTTCTTGAGCGCTTATTGCGCGCAGACTGCTGGACTAAACACGTGGGACGGAACAATACAAACCATAAACAGACACAGACTCTGCCCAGCACGAGTTTACAGTCTCAAGGACCAGCTTTCGCTCTCTCCCAAGTGCTTAGCACAGTGCTTTGGCACAGAGTAAGCGTTTAGCAAAAACCACCAGAATAGGCATGGTGACAAGAGCCCTCCCCTCAACCCCTCAAACTAGTCTTAATCCTGCTGGGACCAGCTGACACAAACGTTTTCCCTCTCCCTTGTTTCTCCCTCTTTTTTTCTCTCTCTGTCTCCTTTTTCTCTCTCCCCCCTTTTTCTGTCCTTTTTCTCTCTTTTTGTCTCCAGTTTGTATGTCCTTTTCTCTGTCTCATTTTTATCTTTCACTCTGTCTCTTTATCTCTGTCTTCCTCTGCGTCTTTTTCTTTTTCTTTCTCTCCTTTTTCTCTTTCTGTCTCCTTTTTCTTTTTCTGTCTGTCCTTTTTCTCTTTTCTCTGTCTCTCCTTTTTCTTTCTCTTTTCTGTCTCCTTTTTCTTTCTGTCCTTTCTCTCTGTCTCTCCTTTTAATCTGTCTCTTTCTGTCTCTTTTTCTTTCATTCTTTTTCTCTATCTTTGTGTCTCTTTTTCTGTCTCTCCTTTTTCTTTTTCTGCATCCTTTTTCTGTCTCTTTTTCTTTGTCTGTCTGTCCTTCTCTTTTCTCTGTCTCCCCTTTTTCTGTCTTTTTCTCTTTCTGTCTCCTTTTTCTTTTTCTGTCCTTTTTGTTTTCTGTCTCTCCTTTTTCTGTCTTTTTCTTTCTCTGTCTCTCCTTTTTCTCTTTCTGTCTCTCCTTTCTCTCTCTCTCTACTTCCCCCCTTCTCCATCTCCTCCTACCTCTCTTCCCTTCTCCTTCAGGTTGTCACACATGGGGCTCACAGTCTTCATCCCCATTGGCCAGATGAGGGAACCGAGGCCCAGAGAAGAGAAGTGACTTGCCCAGAGTCACACAGCGGACAAGTGGCTCCGACGGGTCGATGCCAGCGCCTGCAGGAGAGGCAGGGTGCCGGCGGGAGTCCCCAGGGCGGGAAAGCCTTGAGGACGGGCTCCTCTCAGCAGAGAGAAACCTCTCCTACCCGGTGGGCCCGGGAGAGCCTCCAGACCAGCTCGGCCCTCGGCGGGCGCCCGAAATCCCACAGCCGAGCGCAGGAAAACTTTCCGCCGCGGACAGCGTGAGGGCATCGGCCGCGGCAGAGGCCGAACAGGCGCCTCCCTCGGGGCCATGCGCTCCACCTCTAGCCCGGAAGCCGGTTGTAGGCAGGGGAGCCGGTCTCCTGACTTGCGTATCGGACTCTCCCGAGCACCGAAGACGGAGCTCTGTCGAAGCAGACTCTCCCAAGCTCTTAGTACAGTGCTCTGTACACACTGAATGCCCAATACATAGCACTGACTGATTCCTCTAGACTGTAAGTTCACCGTGGGCAGGGAACGCGTCTGCCAACTCGTTTTGTCCGACTATCCCGAGCACTTAGTAGAGAAGCAGCGTGGCTCAGTGGAAAGAGCCTGGGCTTGGGAGTCAGAGGTCATGGGTCCAAATGCCGGATCTGCAAGGTGTCAGCTATGTGACTTTGGACAAGTCACTTAACCTCTCTGGGCCTCGGTTACCTCATTTGTAAAATGGGGATGAAGACTGTGAGCCCTCCGTGGGACAACCTGATCACCTAGTAACCTCCCCAGCGCTTAGAACAGTGCTTGACACATAGTAAGCACTTACTAAATGCCATTATTATTATTATGGTGCTCGGCCCGCGATAGATACCATCACCGGATCGATCGCATCTCACGGCTCGTCCCTAACTCCTCCCTCTTGGCCTCAGATGCCCCTCACCATGGTCAACTCTCGTTTTATTGGGCTCTCCGGAGTGTTCAGTTCAGTGCTCTACACACAGGAAATCCCACCTATGGATTAAGTGATTGCTTCTTGCCTCCAACCCCTCCCCTCTGTCTTAAAACGCCCTGCCCCTCCACATCCACTTTTGAGAGCCTCCTGCAATCCACACAGTGAGCGCTCAATAAATACGATCGATCTCTGTCATTTATTTAATGCCTTTCCCTCTAGACCGTGAGCTTGCTGTGGCCAGGGAATGTGTCTGTTATCCCGTCCTCTCCCAGGCGCTTAGGACAGCACTCTGCACACAGTGAGCACTCAATAAATACGATCGATGAGCCCGGTATTGGGTAGGGACCGTCACTATATGCTGCCGACTTGTATTTCCCAAACGCTTAGTACAGTGGTCTGCACACAGAAAGCACTGAATATATACGATTGAACGAATTAATTTATTTAATGTATTTCCCTCTAGACCGTAAGCTGGCTGTGAGAAGGGAACGTGTCTGTGTCCTCTCCCGAGAGCTTAGGCCGGTGCTCCGCGCACAGTGAGTGCTCAATAAATATGATCCATCTCTGTCATCTTCCCCTCTAGACCGTAAGCTGGCTGTGGGCAGGGAATATTTATGTTATCACGTCCTCTCTCGAGTGCTTAGGCCAGTGCTCCGCACACAGTGAGCGCTCAATAAATATGATCCATCTCTGTCATTTATTTAATGTCTACCACTCTAGACCGTGAGCTCTCTGTGGGCAGGGAATATGTCTGTTATAAATAAATACAACTGACTAGCGGACTGTACTAAGTGCCTGGGCTAAGACGACCCAACAGGGCTGGTAGACGCATCCCCCGCCCACAACAAGCTGACAGTCTTGAGCTCCTACCCTTCCACCAGCTTTTTAAGCATCCAATTTGTCACGTGGCCCCTGGCCGACCTAACCCCCATGCGTCCGAGGGCGGGGTCGCCAAGCTGGGAGGGGGGGCGCAAAAAACTTCATCCAATACACGTCGCAACCGGTTTTCTATGGGAAGCAGCAAGACCTAATGGAGAGCGTCTGGCTCGGGGAGTGGGAAGGAGCCGGGTTCTAATCCCGATTCCACCCCTCGTCTGTGGGGTGACCTTAGGCGAGTCACTCCGCTTCTCCGCGACCGCGGCTGGAAACGGGGACCGAGACCGGGAGCCCCGAGTGGGACGGAGGCTGCGTCCGACCTGATCCGTTTGCAACGACCGCAGCGCTTAGGACAGTGCCGTACACACAGTGAGCGCTGAATAAACGCGTTATCGTTAGGGGGGCCGGACGGCGCCGAAAACCCTTTGTACCTGTGGGCGTCGGGGAGCGCTCAGTAGAAATCGTTCCTCAACGGGAACCGTTCGCCGAGCGGAAACTTTCGGGCAGTTCCCTGAATTCTCTCTCCTCCCGGTTGGCCTGGGCCCTTCGCTCTTTTTCCGCTTCGGGAGACCAGTCTTCCGTCCGTCCCTCCCAAGTGAGGCTCGGCTTGCTCCGTACCTCGGTTTCCCCGTCGGCGAAAAGGGGAGATTAGACACCCATCTGCTCCCCGGCATTAGCTCGGGGTCGACATCTGACCTAGTCGTCTCGCGCCCGGGCGTCAGATTGGGCAGGGTTCTGATCCCGGCTCCGCCGCCCAGGTGACCTCGGGGAGTCGCCCCTTTTCCCCGTGCCACCGTAAGATGGGGACGAGAGCGAGAGCCAGGCGCAGGGCGGGGATCGCGTCCGATCGCTTCCGGACCGCCCTACGTGCGTCTCCGTGGCTTCCCTGCGCTGGACGAGGCCGGAGGACGGGGGCGAGCCCGCCATCACGTCCGGCGTCTTGCCCGGCCCGCGGGATGCCGATCGCCATCCTCTGCGCCGCCGAGGCGGGGAGAACCCTCCATCGGTCCCCCCCGGGGATCGGCCTAGTTGGCGGGGTCGGGGGCGTGAGTCTTCTGATGCTTGACGAGGGCCGGGCAGGTGGCGAAGGCCTTGCCCCAGAGACGGCAGCGGAAGGGCTTCTCCCCGCTGTGGACGCGGCGGTGCTTGATGAGGTCGGAGCTGCAGGTGAAGGCCTTGGGGCACTGGGCGCAGCAGTACGGCTTCTCATCCGTGTGCGTCTTCTGGTGCTGGATGAACATGGTGCTACAGCGGAAAGCACGGCCACAGTCGGGGCAGGCGTAGGGCCGCTCGCCAGTGTGGATGCACTGGTGCTTCACCAGGTGCAAGCTGCAGCGGAAGGCCTTGGTGCAGTCGGGGTAGGCGTACGGCTTCTCGCCGCTGTGGCTGCGGCGGTGCTGGATGAGGCTGGAGCTGCATCTGAATGCCTTGGCGCAGTCGGGGCTGGCATAGGGCCACTCGCCGCTGTGGATGCGGCGGTGGTGGGTCAGCGTGGAGCGGTCGGTGAAGGTCTGCTCGCAGGCCGGGCACTTGTAGGGCCGTTCGCCCTTGTGGGTGCGCTGATGCTGCACCAGGTTGGACTTGACACTGAAGGCCCGGCTGCAATCCGGGCAGGGGAAGGGCCACTCGCCCGTGTGGGTCCGCTGGTGCTTGAACAGGCTGGACGAGGTGGCGAACACCTTGCCACAGTCCGGGCATGGGTAGGCCCGCTCGCCCGTGTGCGTCCACTGGTGGGCCGCCAGGTCGACGTGCTGGCGGAGGGCCTGGCCGCAGTCCTGGCAGGAAAAGGGGCCGGCCTCCGTGTGCGTGGCGCGGTGCTGGGCCAGGTGGGGGACGCGGAGGAAGGTCTTCTCGCACTGGGCACAGCAGAAGGGGTGCTCGCCCCGGTGGGTGGCCCGGAGCTGGGACAGGTAAGCGGGCCGCGTGAAGGCCTTGCCGCAGTCGGGGCACGGGTGGGGGCGACGGGGCCCGCAGGCTGGGCACGGGGCCCAGCCCCCTGCCCCCGCGGGGGCCCCAGATGGACGACCGCACTCGGGGCAGGGCGCGCCGCCCGCGGGCGATGGCGGGCCGTCCTCTGCCTGGGCCTGGGTGGCCTCGCGGGGGGCTCTCCTCAGCGGGGCTCGGACGGGCCTCCCGCCGTGGGAGACGCATTCCGCTCCTGCTCCGGGGGCGGCGGGGGCAACGGGGGTGGCGACCACGGCAATCCGCCCTCGGGCTTCGCGATCTCATCTGAGGAGACAGACGGGAGAGGCCGGCTTGGGGGACGGAGCCGCCGGACGGGGGGGCACCGGGGACGTCTAACGGGGAGCGCCGGGCCTGGGGGTGCTGCCTAATGGGTGGCGCCTGGCCTGAGCGTCCGGCCCAGTGGGTAGCGCCAGGCCTGGGGATGTAGCCTAATGGGTAGTTTTAGGCTTGGGTATGCTGCCAAGAGGGTAATCCTGGCTCCACCACTAGTCACTCGTCACCACTGCGTGACTTTGGGCGAGTCACTTCACTTCTCTGGGCCTCAGTTACCTCATCTGGAAAATGGTGATTAAGACTAATAATAATAGTAATAATAAGGATGACATTTTTTAAGCGCTTACTATGTGCAAAACACTGTTCTAAGCGCTGGGGAGGTTACAAGGTGATCAGGTTTTCTCACAGTCTTCATCCCCATTTTACAGATGAGGGAACTGAGGCCCAGAGAAGTGAAGTGACTGGCCCAAAGTCACACAGGTGACAAGGGGCGGAGCCTGGATTAGAACCCACGACCTCTGACTCCAAAGCCTGGGCACTTTCCACTGAGCCACGCTGCTTCTTTAAGTGCGGTAAACTGTGGATTTAAGAGTGTGAGCCCCGTGCCCCCTTAGGACAATCTGATCACCTTGTAACCTCCCCAGTGCTTAGAACAGTGCTTGGCATATAGTAAGCGCTTAATGAATGCCATTATTATTATTTTATTAATTATTATAATAACAATAATAATGTAGGTATCTGTTAAGCACTTAATATATGCCAAGCACTGTTCTAAGCACTGGGGTAGATACGAGGTAGGTTGGACACGGTCCCTGTCCCCCATGGGGCTCACCCTGTTAAACCCCATTTTACAGATGAGGTCTCTGATGCAGAGAGGAAGCGAAGTGACTCGCCCAAGGTCACACAGCAGACCTCTTATCCCGACTAGATTACTGCATCAGCCTCCTCTCCGATCTCCTATCCTCCTGTCTCTTCCCACTTCAATCCATACTTCACGCCGCTGCCCAGATCGTCTTTGTGCAGAAACGTTCTGGGCATGTTACTCCCCTCCTCAAAAATCTCCAGTGGCTACCAATCAACCTACGCATCAGGCAGAAACTCCTCACCCTCGACTTCAAGGCTCTCCATCACCTCGCCCCCTCCTACCTCTCCTCCCTTCTTTCCTTCTACAACCCAGCCCGCACCCTCCGCTCCTCTGCCGCTAATCTCCTCACTGTGCCTCGTTCTCGCCTGTTCCACCGTCGACCCCCGGCCCACGTCCTCCCCCTGTCCTGGAATGCCTTCCCTCCGCACATCCGCCAAGCTAGCTCTCTTCCTCCCTTCAAAGCCCTACTGAGAGCTCACCTACTCAAGGAGGCCTTCCCAGACTGAGCCCCCTCCTTCCTCTTCCCCTCCTCCCCCTCCCCATCCCCCCGGCCTTACCTCCTTCCCCTCCCCACAGCACCTGTATATATGTATATATGTTTGTACGTATTTATAACTCTATTTATTCATTTATTTTATTTGTACATATTTATTCTATTTATTTTATTTTGTTAATATGTTTTGTTCTCTGTCTTCCCCTTCTAGACTGTGAGCCCGCTGTTGGGTAGGGACCGTCTCTATATGTTGCCAACTTGTACTTCCCAAGCGCTTAGTACAGTGCTCTGCACACAGTAAGCGCTCAATAAATACGATTGAATGAGTGAATGAATGAAAGGTGGCGGAGCTAGGATTAGAACCCACGACCTTTGATTCCCAGGCCCGGGCTCTAGTCACTAAGCCATGTTGGGTAGCACCGGGATGGGCAGTGGAAGCAGTGCCATCCTAATGGGGGGAGCCCGGCCCGGAGAATAAGAAGGATCTGGGTTCTAATCCTGCCTCCATCACTTGTCCACTATGTGACGTTGGGCCTCCGTTCCCTCATCGGTAATAATAATAATGATGGCATTTATTAAGCGCTTACTCCATGCAAAGCACTGATCTAAGCGCTGGGGAGTTACAAGGTGATCAGCTTGTCCCAAGTGGGGCTCACAGTCTTCATCCCCATTTTACAGACGAGGGAACTGAGGCGCAGAGTAGTGAAGTGACTTGCCCAAAGTCACACAGCTGACAAGGGGCTGAGGCAGGATTAGAACCCAGGTCCTTCTGACTCTTCCCGCTGAGCCACGCTGCTTCTTTAAGCAGCGGTAAAATGTGGATTTAAGAGTGTGAGCCCCGCGTGGGACAGGGACAGCGGCAGCCAACCTGATTGCCCCGAATCTACCCCAGTCCTTAGTACAGTGCCTGGCGCAGAGCACTTAAATACCATTAAAACACAATCAAAAAATTTTAAAAATCATGAAAATCAGAGAAGCAGCCGAAAGAGCCTGGGACTGAGAGTCCGAAGAGCTGGGTTCTAATCCCGGCTCTATCACCTGATTGCTGTGTGGCCTTGGGCAAATAACAAAGCAGCGTGGCTCAGTGGAAAGAGCCCGGGCTCAGGAGCCAGAGGTTGTGGGTTCTAATCCCGGCTCTACCGCTTGTCAGCTGTGTGACCTTGGGCGAGTCACTTCTCTGGGCCTCAGTTCCCTCATCTGTAAAATGGAGATGAAGACTGTGAGCCCCACGTGAGACAACCTGTTTACCTTGTATCTACCCCAGCGCTTAAAATAGTGCTTGGCACATAACAAGTGCTTATCAAATACCAGAATTATCATTATTCTCTGGGCCTCAGTTTTACTCATCTGTAAAATGGGGATTCGATTCCTGTTCTACCTCCTCCTCTGAGCCCCATGGCGGGGGGGCAGGGATTGGGTCTGAGTGATTACCTAGTATCTATCCCATTCATTCATTCATTCAATCGAATTTATTGAGCGCTTACTGTGTGCCGAGCACTGTACTAAGCGCTTGGGAAGTACAAGTTGGCAACATATAGAGACGGTCCCTACCCAACAACGGACTCACAGTCTAGAAGTGGGGGGTGGGGGTACTCGTCACGTGGTAAGCACTTAAATACCATAAAAAAGTTCACCAGGTTAGATCGTCTCTCTCGTATTTCCGCTTGCACTCACTTTCTTGCTATTCGACCACTTTCTTCTCCCCGTCCTTATAGAGCGTTAAATTGCTATCACCATTTGCGGATTTAAGTGCTTACTCTGTACTGAGCGCCTGGGTAGATACAAGAGCTCACCTCCTCTGGGAGGCCTTCCCAGACTGAGCCCCCTTTTTCCTCTCCTCCTCCCCATCCCCCCGCCCTACCTCCTTCCTCTCCCCACAGCACCTGTATATGTTTGTACAGATTTATTACTCTATTTTATTTGTACATATTTACTATTCTATTTATTTTGTTAATGATGTACATATAGCTATAATTCTATTTATTCTGATGGTTTTGACACCCGTCTCCATGTTTTGTTTTGTCGTCTGTCTCCCCCTTCTAGAATGTGAGCCCGTCGTTGGGTAGGGACCGTCTCTAGACATTGCCGACTTGGACTTCCCAAGCGCTTAGTCCAGTGCTCTGTGCACAGAAAGTGCTCAATAAATACGACTGAATGAGTTGTTTGAATAGATTCCCGAATCAACGTCTGCCCCCACCCGCGTGAAGCTCTCCGTGGGCAGAAATCCCGTCCTCCATTTGGGCTGGCCAAGGAGCTCAGTCCAGCGATCGGCACGACCAACGCCCCTGGCTCCCTCCTGAATCCGCTCCGGCGACTCCATTGGGAGGGATTTACCGAGCGCTTATGGCACGCTGGGCGCTGTACTGAACGCCGGGGGCCTCGCGACGGAACCGGCGCCTGAGTTCCCCACTCGGACCGGTTCGGCGGGCGGCCCCTCACCTGGGAAGGGGTCTCCGGCGGAGGGGTCTCCGGTGGCGGGGTCTTCGGGGGCGTCTCTGGCCGGGTCTCCGTCCTCCGCCCACTGCCAATTGAGAAACCACGGCTCTCCCCCTCACTCCAGCACGGAGATCACATCTGTTTGGGGAAGCGGGCATCCCGCTGGAGGGGAAGGCAACGGGGCCCGCCCCCGAACCCACCTCTGCCCTCTCCCTCCCGCAAGGGGTGACGGGAAACCGACTCCGGACACCCGGCATCGGAACTCGGGATGGCGCGGGGAAGCCCTGACCTCGGGTCGAGGCCAGGTGGAGAGCGGGGAGACCCCCGGGATGCCACCCCCCGTGCCCCCCGTTACCCAGGGCGAAGAGGTTCCCGTAGCTCTGGAGCATCACGTCATTGTAGAGGTTGCAGTGGTTGGGATTCAGGCGTCCCAACTCCTCCCGGGTGAGGGGCACGGTCCCGTCCTCCTCCGACGTCCTCGACACCACCTGTGACCACCACGTCCCGTTTCCTCCGAGCCCGCCGCCCACGTCCCTATCGGGCCTGGGGATCAGACGACCTGGGTTCGAATCCCCCTTCTAATAATAATAATGATGGCATTTATTAAGCGTTACTATGTTCTAAGTGCTGGGGAGGTTACAAGGTGATCCGGTTGTCCCCAGGGGGCTCACTGTCTTTATCCACATTTGACAGATGAGGGAACTGAGGCCCAGAGAAGTGAAGTGACTTGCCCAAAGTCACCCATCTGACAGGTGGCAGAGCCGGGATTTGAACCCATGACCTCTGACTCTAAAGCCCACGCTCTTTCCACTGAGCCACGCTGCTTCTTCTAGACTGGGAGCCCGTTGTTCGGTAGGGACCGTCTCTCTATGTTGCCCACTTGGACTTCTCAAGCGCTTAGTCCAGTGCTTTGCACCCAGTAAGCGCTCAATATATATGATCGAATAAATGAATGAATGAATGAATGAATCCCGGCTCAGCCCTCTCGGTGACCTTAGACCGGTCACTTTACTCCTCCGTGCGAATTTCCTCGCTCCCTGTTTTCTCTCCTACTTTTAAGGCCGTGAGGCCCATGCAGACTGTAGGCGTGTTGCCTAGTGGGTAAAGCCCGGGCCTGGGAGCCAGAAGGACCTGGGTTCTAATCCCGCCTCCATCGCTCTTCCACTGTGTGACCTTGGCCGAGTCACTTCACTCCTCTGGGCCTCAGTTACCTCATCTGTAAAACGGGGGTGTAGACCTTGAGCCCCATGGTCAGGCAAGGACGTCCGACCCGGTTTGCTTGTATCCACCCCAGCGCTTAGTACAGCGCCTGGCACATACTAAGCGCTTGACAGGCATCGTAAGGAAAAATAAATCAGCGATCCCAAAAGTAACTCACATAATCCATCTGCTCAGTACTTCCAGCTGCACCATCGTCTTCTTGGTGCTTAGTAGTCATGGGTTTCAGGAAGCTCTGGGAGTGGGGCACTGTACTGAGTGCTACAAAATAATGCAGAGGTTGGAATGAAATACAGCCCCTGTTCCTCGGGGGGCTCGATATCTGCCCTAAGGAAGTGCCCACTACATCAATCAGTCTCTTGAGCACCCAAGTCACATCACGTGGCCTCGTGGCTAGAGGCCGGGGGGGTGGGGGGGCAGAGGACCTGGATTCTAATTCCGGCTCTGCTATTAGTTTGCTGTGTGACCTTGGAAAACTCACATACCCTGATGGCCAGAGCCCGGGGACCACAGGACCTGGGTTCTAATTCCAGCTCTGTTACCTGTCTGCTGTGTGACCTTGGGCGAGTCACGTACCCTGATAAACTGTACTTCCCAAGCGTTTAGTCCAGTGCTCTGCACACAGTAAGCGCTCAATAAATATGACTAAATGAATAAAGGCCGGCCTTGAGAGCCAGAGGACCCGAGTTATAATTCTGGCTCCTTTACCTGTCTGCTGTGTGACCTCGGATGAGTCACATGCCCTCGTGGCTAGAGTCAGAGGACCTGGGTTCTAATCCCGCCTCTGGTACTGGTCTGCTGTGTGACCTGGGACCAGTCACGTACTCTGACAGTGAGAGGCCAGGGCTTCGGGGGCCGGAGGACCTGAGTTCTAATCCCGTCCCTGTTGCAAGTCTGCTGTGTGACCTTGGACGAGTCACGTACCCTGATGGGTAGAGGCCAGGCCTGGAGGCCTGGAGTTCTAATCCCGCCTCTGGTCCTAATCTGCGGTGTGACCTTGGATAAATCACATGGTCTCGTGGCTGGAGGCCGGGTGCGGGAGCCCCCAGGGCATGGGTTCTAATCCGGCCCCGGTCCCAGGCTGCTGTGTGACCTTGGCCGAGTCACTTCCCCCAGCCGCAAAATGGGGGGTCGATCCCCCCTTCCTTCCCCCTGTGGGAACTTATGGTCTCCTACAGACCCCAGCATTTAGCGCAGGGTTTAGGCCGGGAGAAGCCGGGAGCCGGAGCCGGAAGCCGGGCCGCGGGGGGGCTGGAAACCGCGAGGGCCCTGGATTGGGGGGCTGGAAACAGCTGATCGGAAGGGGGCCCTAAGGTAGGGCGGACAGGGCCGGAAGGAGCGAGGCCGGGGGGGACTGGAAACCGCTGAGGGGAGGGGGCGCGCGGGAGGGGGCGGAAGGAGGGGAGGGGGGCGCGGGTTCGGAAGGCGCGAAGAGTGGAGGGGGGCTCGAAGCAGCGAAGGGAGGGGGCGCGGGCGGGGCCAGAAGGATAGAGGGGAGCCTGGAAACGGGGAGGGGCCGGAAGAAGTGGAGACGGGGGGCCTGGAAATCGCTGAGGGGAGAGGCGCGGGGCCGGAAGGCGCGAAGAGTTGGGGGGCTGCGGGAGGGGCCGGAAGGAGTGAGGGTGGCCTGGAACAGGGGAGGGTGTCGCCGGGCCGGAAAGAGAGAGGAGAGGAGGCTGGAAACAGCGAGCGGAGGAGGGCTGGGGCGCGGGACTGGAGGGCTGATGGGAGGTGGAAAGGGGCAGGCCCACAGGCAGCGAGGGGAAGGGACGCGGAGGAGAGGGAGGCAGGCGGGGTCAGAGGGAGTGATCATATGTGACTACAGGCGGAGGGAGGGAAGGGGAGCGAGAAGCGGGAGGGGCCGGAAGTGGGGGGAGGCGCGAGCTGGAAGCTGGTTGTGAGGAGATTTATTCAGTCATTCAGTCCTAGTTCACTCATTCATTCGATAGTATTTCACTCATTCATTCCATCATTCATTCATTCAATCGGATTTCCTTCATTCATCCATCATATTTCGTTCATTCATTCAATCGTATTTTATTCATTCATTCCATCGTATTTCATTTTTTCAATCATATTTCATTCATTTAATCGTATTTCATTCATTCATTCGATCGTATTTCGTTCATTCATTGCATCGTATTTCATTCATTCCATCGTATTTCATTCATTCAAACGTATTTCATTCATTCATTCCATCGTATTTCATTCATTAAATGGTATTTCCTTCATTCATTCACTCAATCGTATTTCCTTAATTCATTCAATCGTATTTCATTCATTCATTCCATTGTATTTCATTCATTCAATCGTATTTCTTTCATTCATTCAATCCTATTTATTGAGCGCTTACTGTGTGCGAAACCCTGTACTAAGAGCTTGTGAGAGTATACTATAACATCAAACACATTTTCTCCTCACAGCTGAGCGCTTAACTGTGTCCAAAACACTGGGCTAAGCACTTCGGAGAGGACGACAGAACAATAAACGGACACGTTCCCTGCCCACTGTGGTGGTGAGGAGATTCATTCCATCGTATTCAGTGCTCAGCGCTTAGAACAGTGCTTGGCACATAGTAAGCACTTAACTAATACCACCATTATGATTGAGCGTTTACTGTGTCCAAAGCACTATGCTAAGCGCTTCGGAGACGATGAATAAACAGACACATTCCCTTCCCACAATGCGCCTCCTGCCCGCATCAGCGTGAATTAGTGGAAAGAGCCCGAGCATGGGAGTCAGAGGTCGTGGGTTCTAATCCCGGCTTCACCACCTGTTGGCTGTGTGACTTTGGGCAAGTCACTTCGCTTCTCTGGGCCTCAGTTCCCTCATCTGGAAAATGGGGATGAAGACTGTGAGCCCCACGTAGGACAATCTGATGACCTTGTATCCCCCTCCATCCCCAGGGCTTAGAACGGTGCTTGGCACATAGTAAGCGCTTAACAAATACCATCATCATTATTATTATGTCACCCGCCTCCTCAACAATCTCCGGTGGTCACCTATCCACCTCCATATCAATCAAAATGAGCTTACAGTCTAGAGCGGGAAACAGACATTAATATGAGTAAATAATTTATAATATATGAATGAATACTATATAGTTGATTAACTGCGCGAAGGTTTACTGTTCCAGTCCTTTTGTTTAGTTGATTAATTGGATGAAAATGTTCCATTCATGACATAGTTCTGTTGCTTTGTGGGTTAGCTGGATGAAATTTGACTGTTCATGATGTAGCGAAGCAGCGTGGCTCAGTGGAAAGAGCCCGGGCTTGGAGCTCATTATTATTATTAGTAGTAGTAGTCAAGAACTGTAAAAACAGTAAAAACCCTCCCTTGACCACATGGCTCCCTCCTGGTATCACCCCACCACCCCCTACCCTTCCTCTCCAAACTCCTTGAGCGAGTGGTCTACATCCGCCGTCTCAAGTTCCTGTCCTCCAATTCTCTTCTAGACCCCCCCCTCAAATCTGTCTTTCGTCCCCTTCGCTCCACAGAAACTGCCCTCTCGAAGGTCACCGGTGACCTCCTTCTTGCCAAATCCAAAGGCCTCTGCTCTATCCTCATCCTCCTCGACCTATCAGCTGCCTTCGACACTGTGGGCCACCCCCTTCTCCTGCAAACGTTATCCATCCTCGGCTTCTCTGACGCTATAATAATGATACTAATACTGATGGTAGTTGTTAAGCGCTTATTATGTGCCAAGCACTGTTCTAAGCGCTGTCCTCTCCTGGTTCTCCTCTTATCTCTCTGTCCACTCATTCTCAGTCTCCTTGGAGGTCTCCTCCTCTGCCTCCCACCCGCTAACAGTGGGGGTCCCTCAAGGTTCAGTTCTGGGTCCCCTTCTATTCTCCATCCACGCCCACTCCCTTGGAGAACTCATTCACTCCCGTGAATCACTCAATCGTGTTTATTGAGCAGAGCACTGTACTAAGCACTTGGGAAAGTGCAACAGAATTAGCAGGCGCATTCCCTGCCCATAACGACCTTACAGTCCAGAGGAGGGGACACGCATTAATACGAATAAAGGAGTTATAATATATTATTTAAAGGTACGCACAAAAGTGTTGCAGGGTCACGGGACCAAAGATCACAGACTGAAGTGCATAGTAGGAAGAGGATGTGGGAAAGGGGTCGGCGGTGAGATAGATGAGATCAGAGAAGCAGCGTGGCTCAGTGGAAAGCTTTGGAGTCAGAGGCTTTGGAGTCAGACGTCATGGGTTCAAATCACGGCTCCGCCACTTGTCAGCTGTGTGACTTTGGGCAAGTCACTTCACTTCTCTGGGCCTCAGTTCCCACATCTGTAAAATGGGGATTAAGATTGTGAGCCCCCCGTGGGACAACCTGATCACCTGGTATCTACCCCAGCGCTTAGAACAGTGCTTTGCACATAGTAAGCGCTTAACAAATACTATCATTATTATTATTATCAGGGTGCAGTACGTAAGATGGCGCTAGAAGGAGTGAAGCGTGCCCAGCTGGACTAGTAGGTGCTTAGTGAGGTGAGGTAAGAGTGGGTGAGCTGATTGAGAGCCTTAAAACCAATGGAGAGGAGTTCCTGTTTGACGAGGCAGCGGAGGGGCGAACACTGCAGGCTCTGTAGGCTCTCGAGGAGTGGGGAGACATGAACTGAACGATTCTGTTAAACAATGTGCGCAGAAGAGTGAAGTATTCATTCATTCTATCGTATTTATTGAGCACTTACTGTGTGCAGAGCACTGGACTAAGCGCTTGAGCACTGTTGGATCGGAGTGGGGCGAGTCGGAACGCTGGGAGGTCAGCGAGGAGACAAATGCAGTGGTGAAAACGGGGCAGGATAAGTGCTTGTGTTATTCATTCAGTCGTCTTTACTGAGCGCTTACTGTGGGCAGATCACTGGACTAAGCGCTTGGGAGAGGTCAATTCAGCAACAGAGACAATCCCTATCCACAACGGGCTCACGGTCTAGAACGGGGGTGACAGACGTCAGAACAAGTAAACAGGCAACAGGGTCATCAGTAGCATCGTTATAAATAAATAGAATTGTAGATACATGCACATCATTAATAAAAATAAACAGAATTATAAATCTGTACATAGATACCCAAGTGCTGTCGGGCGGGGAGGGGGGTAGAGAGGAGGGAGGGAGTCAGGGCGATGGAGAGGGGAGGAGGAGTAGAGGAAAAGGAGGGCTCTGTCTGGGAAGGCCTCCTGGAAGAGGTGAGTTTTCAGTAGGGCTTTGAGGGGGGAAGAGAGCTAGTTTGGCGGATGTGAAGAGGGAGGGCATTTCAGGCGAGAGGTAGGACGTGGGCCGGGGGTCGACGGCGGGACGGGCGAAAACGAGGCACCATGAAGAGGGTAGTCCTATGTGCCAGGCACTGTGCTAAGCCCTGGAGGAAAGGAAACAGAGAGGAAGAGAAGGTAGGAATAGTCAAGGAGTTGTGGGGAGGAAAAGAGGGAGCGTGAAGGAGAAGTGATTTATCCTTGGTCCCCTTTCTTGGCTGTAAGCTTGTTGTGGGCAGGGAATGTGTCTGTTTATTGTTACATTGTATTCTCCCAAGCGCTTAGTACAGTGCTGTGTATGTTGTACGCGCTCCATAAATACAATTGAGTGACCGACGGACTTGGTCACCCCTGAGGCCTCCCAACTGGGACTCTAAAGTTGCTGTGAACCGGGAACGTTCATTCAATCATATTTATTGAGCGCTTACTGCTTGCAGAGTGCTGTACTAAACGCTTGGAAAGTACAATTCAGCAACAAAGAGAGAAAATCCCTGCCCACGACGGTCTCACAGTCTAGAAGGGGGGAGACAGGCATTAAAATAAGTAAACAGGCATCGATAGCTTCAATAGAAATACATAGAATTAGATATATATCTAATATATAATATATCATATGATATATTATATCATATATCATATGATATATATTAGATACATACACACACACACACACACACACAAACACACATCAGTTGGCTCCGCCAACTGTCAGCTGTGTGACTTTGGGCAAGTCACTTACCTTCTGTGTGCCTCAGTTACTTCACCTGTAAAAAATGGGGATGAAAACTGTGACCCCCCGTGGGACAACCTGATCACCTTGTAACCTCCCCAGCGCTTAGAACAGTGTTTTGCACGTAGTAAACGCTTAACAAACACCATCTTTATTATTATTATTATCAGAACAAATAAAACAGGCATTAATATGAGTAAATAGAATTATAGACATGTACATCTAAACACAAGTGCTGTGGGGAGGGAGGGGAATGTGCCTGTTATATTGTCATACTGTACTGTCCCAAGCGCTTAGTACAGTGCTCTGCATGCAGTAAACGCTCAGTAAATACGATTGACTGACTGACCGATTCACCACTCCAGGACAACATCAGAACGGAAGTTGGCGGGGAAAGAATCAACCGGGCATCCAACAGTTCATCGGCTTCGGGGCACAGAGCTTCCGTTGGACCAGCCTCCCCATCGCCGGCGTCACGTCCCGGTTCCTCAGGCTGTAGATGGCCGGGTTCAGGGCTGGGGGCACCACAGCGTACAACACTGGCATCGCCAAATCTCCCACAGACGGAGTGTCCGGGGTGAGCTTCAGGTGGGCCACGGTGCCGGTGAAGAAGAACAGAGCCACCACCACGAGATGGGGCAGGCAGGTGGAGAAGGCTTTGGCCCGGCCTTCGGAGGCCGGCATCCTCAGCACGGCCCGGAAGATGCGCACGTACGAGACAACGACGGAGACGAAGCAACCGGAAGCCATGATCACCGTGAGGGTGATGAGGCCGAACACCATTTCCTTCCCGTCTGAGCAGGAAAGTCGGAGCACCTGGGGGATGTTGCAGAAGAACTGGCGGATCACGTTGGACCCGCAGAAGGACAAGGAGGAGGTGGTGGCCATGAGCACGAGGCTGGAGAGGCCCCCGCCGAGCCAGGAGGCGGCCGCCATCTTCCCACAGACCCCTCTGCTCACGATGACCTTGTAGCGCAGGGGGAGGCAGATGGCCGCGTACCGGTCGTAGGACATCACAGTGAGCAGGGCCGCTTCGGTGTCTGCCGAGAAAACCACCAAGAAGACTTGTGTGACACAGCCCAGGAAGGAGATGGACCTTTTTTCGGTCAGGGAGTTGTAGATGGATTTGGGGACGGTGACGGAGATGAGGCCGAGGTCGAGGACGGACAGGTTCCTGAGGAAGAAATACATAGGGGTGTGGAGGCGCCTGTCGAGGATGGTGACAGCGACGATGAGGAGATTCCCCGTTAGGGCCGCCAGGTAGACCAGGAGGAACAGCGCCGCCTGGAGCAGCTGCAGCTCCCGGACCTCCGAGAATCCTAGCAGGAAGAATTCCCTCAGCGCCGTGTGGTTTGCCATTTTCTGCTCAGGGGTGCTGTGTGGGGAAGGAGAAGTGGAGAAGGAAGGGAAGCACAGATACGCCCGGGGAGGAGAAAATACTGCCAAAAGGAAGATGGGAGAGGGTTGGCTCAGTGCCTGCTGGGTAGCCAGGGCCAAATCCCCATCTCTCTGTGTCTCAATTCCCTTGTCGGTAAAATGGGAATGTGATCCCTTTTCTCCCTTCCTCTGAAACTAAGAGCCCTATGGGGGATGGAGACTGGGTCTTATCTATTTCATTCAATTGTATTTATTGAGCGCTTACAGTGTGCATATTTATATATTGTACATATTTACTATTCTATTTATTTTGTTAAGGATGTCCATCTAGCTTTATTTCTATTTGTTCTGACGACTTGACACCTGTCCACATGTTTTATTTTGTTGTCTGTCTCCCCCTTCTAGACTGTGAGCCCGTTGTTGGGTAGGGACCATCTCTATCTGTTGCCAACTTGTACTTCCCAAGTACGGCTCTGCACACCGTAAGCACTCCATAAATACGATTGAATGAATGAATGAATGTGCAGAGCACTGGACTAAGTGCTTGGAAAGTCAAATCCAGCAATAAAGAGTGACAAGTTGTCCTATATCTAAAATCACCTCCAGAGAGACGAGGCTTCTGGGAAAACCCGCTTCGACGAAGCTGCCTGTTGTAATACTAATACCTGTGGTGTTTGTTAATCACTTACTATGTGCCAGGCACTATGTAATAATACTAATAATAATGATAACAATAATTCTTGTCTTTGTTAAGCACTGACTACGTGTCAGGCACTGTACTAAGCGCCGGCGTGGATAATAATAATAATAATAATAATAATAATGTATTTGTTACCCCTTCTAGACTGTGAGCCCGTTATTGGGTAGGGACCGTCTCTATATGTTGCCAACCTGTACTTCCCAAGCGCTTAGTACAGTGCTCTGCACACAGTAAGTGCTCAATAAATGCGATTGAATGAATGAATGAATGTTAAGCGCTTACTATGTGCCAAGCACTGTTCTAAGCGCTGGGGGGATACAAGGTAATCAAGGTTGTCCCACGTGGGGCTCACAGTCTTAATCCCCATTTTACAGATGAGGGAACTGAGGCACAGAGAAGCTAAGAGACTTAGAGAAGCAGCGTAGCTCAATGGAAAGAGCACGGGCTTTGGAGTCAGAGGTCATGGGTTCAAATCTCGGCTCCGCCAATTGTCAGCTGTGTGACTTTGGGCAATCAATCAATCAATCAATCGTATTTATTGAGCG
>NW_024044864.1:0-80000 GCF_015852505.1 Tachyglossus aculeatus | reverse complement strand
ATAATATCCCATGTATAGCTGAACTGCACAAGATGATCAACAACTGAGGAACGACTAAAAATTCCACTGGTCTACGTGTTTCCTGTAGTCCTCACAGAACCACCTTCATTGTCCCAGATTCCTTAGCGAGGGGATGACTTTTTCACAGACCCCCATCTCCTCCCTTCATCCTCGCAAAGACTGAAGCTTCCTTGGAGTCACTCTTTGGCGGCTCGAGGCGGCTTTATCGGCCCCAGTTCCGTCCCTGGGGCGGCCATTAATTGTGTGCGAGTGGGCCAGAGAGGGTAATCAGTGATAATAATAATGATGGTATTTGTTAAGCGCTTACTATGTGCCGAGCACTGTTCTAAGCGCTGGGGGAGATACAAGGTGATCAGGTTGTCCCACGGGGGGCTCACGGTCTTCATCCCCATTTGACAGATGAGGTCACTGAGGCCCAGAGAAGTGCAGTGACTCGCCCAA
Source organism: Tachyglossus aculeatus (assembly GCF_015852505.1). Classification (NCBI taxonomy): domain Eukaryota; kingdom Metazoa; phylum Chordata; class Mammalia; order Monotremata; family Tachyglossidae; genus Tachyglossus; species Tachyglossus aculeatus. Next base: position 79,538 of record NW_024044864.1, on the reverse strand, counting down.
GTCACAGATCTGACAAGTGGCGGGATTAGAACCCACGACCTCCGACTCCCAAGCCCGGGCTCTTTCCACTGAGCCACGCTGCTTCTCTGCTCGGACACTTGACGAGAACATTTCCAGCCAGGCCCAGTCTCCCCAGACCCTGGCACGGGAGCTTCCCCATCGGAATCATTTCTTGCTAATTGACCCATGGGTCATGCATGACCCCCCGTGAGGAGCGAGATGGCAGAATCAGGGCCACATCCTGTAGGCCCGAGGATTTTAGACAATGTCTTCGGTAACCCAGAGACAGTCAGTAGCTGGGAGGTCATTAAACCCCCCCTCCAAGCCCTCCTGAAAGCTCACCTCCTCCAGGAGGCCTTTCCAGATTGAGCCCCTCCTCCTCTGCTCCTCTTCCCCTCCCCATCTCCCCGACTCCCTCCCTCCACTCTACCCCCCTCCCAACCCCAAAGCACTTGCGTCTCTATGTACATATTTATTATTCTAATTATTTTATTAATGATATGTATAGATCAGGTGGCTCAGTGGAAAGAGCCCAGGCTTTGGAGTCAGAGGTCATGGGTTCAAACCCCGGCTCCACCAAATGTCAGCTGTGTGATTTTGGGCAAGTCACTTAACTTCTCTTTGCCTCAGTTCCCTCATCTGTAAAATGGGATTAAGACTGTAAAGCCCCCCGAGGGACAACCTGATCACCTTGTAACCTCCCCAGCGCTCAGAACAGTGCTTTGAACATAGTAAGGGCTTAATAAATGTCATTATTATTATTATTATTATTATTATTATTATTATCTATCATTCTATTTATTTCTATTGATGCCTGTCTACTTATTTTCTTTTGTTTCGTTGTCTGACTCCCCTCTTCTAGACTGTGAGCTCGTCGTTGGGTAGGGATTGTCTCTGTCTGTGGCCGAATTGGACTTTCCACACGCTCAGTCCAGTGCTCGGCACACAGTAAGCGCTCAATAAATACGATTGACTGGACGAATGACTGAATAAACCCCGTTCCGGACGGCCACCGGATGAGGCCGTGCCCCCTTCAGACACCGTCTGAGGGGGTGATTCAGGCGGTCCGGAAGAGCACGAAACACGATTCTCAAAGGTACCGATGACGCGAGGGCCGCAAAGACTACGTTTAATAAGTAGACTTGATAGGGAAGCGAAGAGATACTCACTCCCTGATCCTGGCAGGGACCACAACAGATATCCATGTCAGAATCAGTCTAAGTAGATTTGACAGGGAAGCGAAGAGATACTCACTCCCTGATCCGGGCAGGGAGCACAACAGATATCCATGTCAGAATCAGTCAGAGTGGCGTCTCAACATGCCCGAACACACAACGTGATACATAAGAATAGGGAGGGAGTGTTACGGGCATGGTATCGCCTCCCAGACAGGTCCGGAATTTCCCCACAGTCCTGACTGTTGTGTTTGTCCTTGCTCTGTGAGATAAAGCAAGGATTACATTCCTCCAGTTGGGCCGGTCTGCATATGGTTGAGGGATGCGATTGTTTTTTTATCGGTGGCCTTCCTCCGCCCAGGAATATAAATCAAGGGGCCCGGAGTTCTCGGATTGGTGCCGGGAGATATGTCGTGCGTTTGCTGAGGCCTTGCGTGCTAGATTGGTTAAGTGCCACTCACGAGTCTTCCACGGTGTTCCCCTTTACGGGGTCTCGCTGGGTGGGGGAACTGTCTCCCCCGGAGTCTGAGGAGCTTCCCAGTTTATTGTTTGTTTTATGGAAATCGTTGAGCAGTTACTACGTGTCAAACACTGTTCTGAGCGCTGAGTTGGGACCAAGCCAATCGGGTCGGACACAGTCCCTGTCCTGCATGGGGATCACGGTCTTATGTAAGAAAGAAGATTGGTATTGCATCCCCATTTTACGGTTGAGGAAACTGAGGCACAGAGAACTTAAGTAACTTGCCAAGATCACACAGTAAGCAGTTGGCAGAGCTGGGATTAGAACCCAGGACCTCTGACTCCCAGGAACCTGGAAGAGTACAATTTCTCAATTAACAGACACATCCCCTGCCCACGATGAGCTTAAAGTCCAGAAGGGGAGACAGACGTTAATACAAATAAATAATTTACAGATAGGTACCTAAGTGCTGTTGGGTTTGTAGTGACAATTTTCTCAATAAAAGCGGTGGCCAGGTCATTAGGGGCGAGGGATGAGGGAGTCGGGTGGCGCTGGGTGTTTGAGGAGGGACCGACCGGCGAGGGCGATGGGCATGGGTGCCAATACAGAGTGGGACCTGAGATGGGGACTTTCCAGAGAAGTGAGTCGCGCTGGGTCTCGGCTGCACAACAACATGACAACATCGGAGACGCAGATTTTTCTTCACTCTGGTCACCTCCAGATCCAGATCTCCTGAATGGACGTTTGCTGCCATCAAAGGGTGGGAGACTGAGACCCGGGAAGGAGAGATCTCTCCACACCCTCCGGGGTACACGGTCGCAGGGGGAGGGATTGAATGACCTCTGGAGAGGGCATTCTTTCCTCAGCACCGCTGCCATCTTCACCTTCATCGGTGGTATTTCTTAAGTGTGCAGAGCACTGCACAAAGCAATGAATAATACACGTTCTGTGCCCACGGTGAGCGAGAAGCAGCGTGGCTAAGTGGAAAGAGCATGGGCTTTGGAGTCAGAGGTCATGGGTTCAAATCCCGGCTCTACCAATTGTCAGCTGTGTGACTTTGGGCAAGCCACTTCATTTCTCTGGGCCTCAGTTACCTCATCTGTAAAATGGGGATGAAAACTGTGAGCCCCACGTGGGACAACCTGATCATCTTGTATCTCCCGAGTGCTTAGAACAGTGCTTTGTACATAGTAAGCGCTTAACAAATACCATTATTATTATTATTATTATTACAGTCTAGAGATACTATATCAGTTAATCAATAGGTCGTATTTATTGACCACTTACTAGGTGCACAGCACTGTACTGGATGCCCGGGGCCTTCCTTTCCCTCAGAATATGAATCAAGGGGCCCAAAGTTCTCGGATTGTTGTTGCGAAATATGTGCTGTGTTTGATGAGGCCTTATGGGCTAAATTGGTCAACTGCCACTCATTATTCTTCCAAGGTATTCCCCTATACGGGGTCTCACCGGATAGGGGAATTGTCACCCCCTCTCACCGGATAGGGGAATTGTCACCCCCAGAGTCTGAGGCGCTTTCCAGCATATTGTTTGTTCGTCTTACGGAACCTGTTAAGCACTTACTATGTGTCAAACACCGTAGAGTACAACACAGTTGGAAGACACATTTCCTGCCCACAACAAGCTCGCTGTCTAGAGGAGGAAATAGACATTGCTATAAATAAATAATTTGTGATACATAATTTATAGATTTGTGCAAGGGGGACAGAGCCTTGGGGGTTAGGCAAAGACCAGAGTACCCTATTTCTATAGCTTTAATTCTATCCTATAGCTTTAATTCTATCATATAGCTTTAATTCTATCTTATAGCTTTAATTCTATTTATTCTCACGATTTTGACCCCTGTCTACATGTTTTGTTTTGTTATCTCTCTCCCTCTTCTAGACTGTGAGCCCGTTATTGGGTAGGGACCGTCTCTATATATTACCGACTTGTACTTCCCAAGCGCTTAGTACAGTGCTCTGCACACAGTTAGTGCTCAATAAATACGATTGAATGAATGAATGAATGAATTTCTTCCCGACATTCCAGGAACTCTCTTATAGATAGGGAAGGTGTCACTTCTGTCAGTTGAAATTTTCCAAGAATTTACTATAAATCATTTCACCAAGTGGTGGCTACTTTGCACTGTGGTAGTTGTACTAAGAGGAGGAGGAGGTGGAAGAGTAATACTCCTACTCCCCCTACTATTCCAACAATATAACCATGGGTCAAGAGATCTGGGTTCAAGTCCCAGCTTCACCATTTGCCTGCTGTTTACCTTTGGGCAACTCATTTAATCTCTCTGGCCTTGGTTTCCTCATCTGTAAAATAGTGATGATCTTGTATCTATTCCAGCACTTTGTACAATGTTCAGCCCATAGCAAGCACCTGCTAAATACAATCATTGTTACTATTTTCATTACTACCATCACTACTATCACTACTTGAGAAGCAGCATGGCTCAGTGGAAAGAGCCCGGGCTATGGAGTCAGAGGTCAGGGGTTCAAATCCAGGCTCGGCCAATTGTCAGCTCTGTGATTTGGGCAAGTCACTTAATTTCTCTTTGCCTCAGTTCCCTCATCTGGAAAATGGGGATTAAGACTGTGAGCCCCCGGTGGGGCAACCTGATCACCTTGTAACCTCCCGAGCACTTAGAACAGTGTTTTGCACATAGTAAGCCCTTAATAAATGCCATTATCATTATTATTATCACTATTCTCCTACAGCTATTACTACCATTACTATTCTCATCAGGATGGGGAAGCAGTGTGGCCTAGTGGAAAGACCCCGGGCCTGAGAGTAAGGGGACCTGAGTTGTCTGCTGTGTGACCTTGGGCAAGTCACTTCACTTCTCTGTACCCCAGTTCGCTTATCTGTAAAGTGGGGACGAAGACTGTGAGCCCCACGTGGGACAACCTTATCACCCTGTATCTCCCAGCGCTTAGAACAGTGCTTTGCATATAGTAAGCGCTTAACAAATACCATCATCATCAAGCCCAGAGCTTAATTCGGTGCTTTTCAAATTCCACTAAAAAGAAAAACGATTCTGGTCAGACGATCTCCCGCTGGGAGTCTTCCAGATGGCGGCCTTCACGTCCCTGTTCCTCAGGCTGTAGATGAGGGGGTTCAGAGTCGGAGACACCACGGAGTAGAACATGGACAACAGAAGGTCCAGCGTTGAGGGGGAGTCTGAGGGAGGCTTCAGATAGGCGAATCCTGAAGTCTATCTAAAAAAAATCACGACGGCAAGGTGGGGCAGACAGGTGGAGAAGGCTTTGGCCCGGCCCTCGGCGGATCGCATCCTCAGCACGGCCCGGAAGATGTGGATTCACGAAGCCGCCATTGCAGCGAAACACACCACGGAGAGGTTGACTGTGAAGGTCGTGATCCCAACCTCTGTAAGGACCGCAGTGGAGCCCGAGAGCTTCAGAAGCTGGGGGATGTCGCAGAAGAACTGGCGGATAGCGTTGGACCCGCAGAAGGGCCCGGAGAAGGTGGCGGCCGTGTGCATGAGGCCGGAGAGGCCCCCACTGGGCCAGGAGGCTGCCGCCATCGTCAAGAGGGCCCCTTCGGTCATGACGACCTCATAGCGCAGGGGAGGCAGATGGCCACGTAGCGGTCGTAGGACATGGTCGTGAGGAAGGCCATCTCCGCAGAGCCAAAGAAAATCAGTAAGAAAACCTGCGTGATGCAGCCCAGGAGGGAGATGGATCTGCCGTCAATCAGGGAGGTGACGAAGGAGTTGGGGACGGTGATAGAGATGAGGCCGAGGTCGATGACGGACAGGTTTCTGAGGAAGAAGTACATGCGGGTGTGGAGGCGCCGGTCCAGGACGGTGACGGCGATGATGAGGAGGTTCCCCATCAGGGCCGCCAGGTAGACCAGGAGGAACAGCGCCGCCTGGAACAGCTGCAGCTCCCGGACCTTCGAGAATCCCAGGAGTAGAAATTCAGTCGCAGGCGTGAAGTTGGCCATTTTGTGCGAGATGCTGAGAATTGTTTATAAGTATCCATCCCCCTCTAGCCAGGGCCCTGTCTCTATCCTTCTCCGCAGGTCAGGACCCATCTCTGTCCCCATCCTCTTATCAAGACTCTGTCCTGTCCTTCTCCTCCGGATAGAACCCCGTCTCTAGCCTCCCTTTCTGGTGGGTACCCATCTCTGTCCTCCTCCTCTGGCCAGGACCCTGCCTCCAAGGGGATCTCACCACGGTCGAGCAGGCTAATGCAGGATGGCTGTGCCGATGTGATCCGACCTCGACCCTTCCCTCCCTTTCCCGGGGCTTTCTGGTGTAGAATGAGCGGGGGGTACTGAGGACGATGGGCTCCTTCTCCCTCTCTCGGGGGAGGCCAGAAAGCTCCCCAGCCCGACAGGCGGATTTCACCTCACAATCTCCGCAGTGTGTCAGCCGTGAAAGAACTGAGACATTTTATGGCGCTTTTTTGAGGGATCAGGGCCCAGGGGGAAACTGATGGGGAAGCGAGGGATCGGGAGGATCATGTCGTCATGGCAACAGAAAGCAGCGTTACCTAGAGAACGACTGGGGTGGGGGATGGAAGTGCCAACTCCCCTCAGTCATTTTGCAGGATTCCAGGGGATTAATTACTAAGTGTTTACTAAGGGTCCAAGCCCTGGGATAAGCACTGGAGTTGTTACAGGATCATCAGATTGGATTTAGCCCGCTTGTCCCACACAGAACCCACAGTCACCTCGTTGTGAGCAGGGTATGCATCTGCCAACTCTGTTGTATTGTAATTTTGTTCTCTCCCAAGCTCTTAATAGAGTGCTCCACACACAGTAAGCGCCCAATAAATCTCATTAATTTATTTGATAAGAGGGAGAATAGCATTGGGGAGAGGGAATGTTTCTATTTATTGTTATATTGATGAGGGAGAATAGCACTGGGGGGAGGGAATATTTCTGTTTATTGTTATATTGTAAATAAATAATAATGGCATTTATTAAGCGCTTACTATGTGCAAAGAACTGTTCTAAGCGCTGGGGAGGTTACAAGGTGATCAGGTTGTCCCATGGGGGGCTCACAGTCTTCATCCCCATTTTACAGATGAGGTTACTGAGGCCCAGAGAAGTGAAGTGACTTGCCCAAAGTCACATAGCTGACACGTGGCGGAGCCGAGATTTGAACCCATGACCTGCGGCTCCAAAGCCCAGGCTCTTTCCACTGAGCCACGCTGCTTCTCTACTCTTGTACTCTCCCAAGAGCTTAGTACAGTGTTCTCCACACAGTAAACGCTCAATAAATACGATTGAATAAACGTGGAGGAGGGAGTTTCAGACCTGAGGAAGGCAAATTACCTTTTTCCACTGAATGTATGACTAAACATACGTATGAATGTATAAATAAACATATACATATATTTATACAAGTATATACACACATTTGTATGTATATATAGTCATACATATGTTTGTACATAATATATCTGTGTGCATAATCACAAGTTCTGTATCTTTCTCCCCAGTTGAAGCAGCGTGGCTTAGTGGAAAGAGCCCGGGCTTGGGAGTCAGAGGTCGTGGGTTCTAATCCCGGCTCCAACACTTGTCAGCTGGGTGACTTTGGGCAAGTCACTCAACTTCTCTGAGCCTCAGTGACCTCCTCTGTAAAATGGGGGTTAATGCTGTGAGCCCCACGTGGGACAACCTGATTACCTTGTATCTCCCCCCGGGCTAAAACAATGCTTCACACATAGTAAGCCCTTCACAAATGCCATCATAATCATCGTCATCAATTAAAGCGTAAGCTCCTTGTGGGCTCCTTCTTAGCATTTTAAAGCCTTAGAGGAAAAGTGTTGATTGGTATCCTGGGGAAGTGTCGATTGTCTCTATTGTTGCCGAATTGTACTTCCCAAGCGCTTAGTACAATGATCTGCACACAGTAGCTCTCAATAAATACGATTGAATGAATGAATGAGTGTTAATTGTGTGTCCTGGGAAAGTGTCGATTATGCTGATAGCTTGAAAATGACCTCGATCCATTAGTTTCATCCAGCACTTAGAATAGTGCTTGGCACATAGTAAGAGCCTAACAAATACCATCATTATTATCTATTAAGCACCGAGAGGGCACTGAACCTGGGGCTGTGTGGGATGGGGCCTGGAGAATTTAGCGCAGACATCATTGCTTCCCCTCCAGGGAGGAGTCTCGGGGGGGAAAGCTAGTCCCTAACCCCAATGCTTGGCACAGAGTAAGCGCTTAACAAATAGTATGATTATCATTATTATTATTGTCATCATCGTTATCAGGAGTCCCACTTGGTCACCTCTGGGGTCAATGAGGGGATGTTTGACTGTAATCCAGGGGCCAGAGCATCAGTCAATCGTATGTATTGAGATCTTAAGGGGTGAAGAGCACTGTACTAGACGCTTGGGAGAGTGCGATGCAACAAAAGTTGGTAGACACGTGCCCTGCCCATGCGAGCTTATAGTCTAGAGGGGAAGACAGACATTGATATAAATAAAGAAATTACGGACATCTATGTAATTTATTTAATTGTACATATATATAAATAAGGGTGGGGCGAATGTAAAGTGCTTAAATATTGATGATAGCATTTGTTAAGCGCTTACTATGTGCGAAGCACTATTCTAAACGCTCGGGGGGATACAAGGTGATCAGGTTGTCCCATGTGGGGCTCAGTCTTAACTCCTATTTTACAGATGAGGGATCCGAGGCTCAGAAAAGTGAAGTGACTTCCCCAAGGTCACACAACAGACATGCGTGGCTCAGTGGAAAGAACCCGGGCTTTGGAGTCAGAGGTCATGGGTTCAAATCCAGGCTCCGCCACTTGTCAGCTGTCTGACTTTGGGCAAGTCACACCACTTCTCTGGGCCTCGGTTATCTCATCTGTAAAATGGGGATTAAGACTGTGAGGCCCCACGTAGGACAACCTGATAACCTTGTATCCACCCCAGGGGTTGGAACAGTGCTTTGCACATAGTAAGTGCTTAACAAATGCTATTATTATTGTTATTATTATTGTTATTATTGTTATTATTATTCATTCATTCAGTCGTATTTAGCGAGCGCTTCCTGTGTGCAGAGCACTGTACTAAGCACTTGGGAAGTACAAGTCGGCAACATACAGAGACGGTCCCCACCCAACAACGGGCTCACAGTCTAGAAGGGGGAGACAGACAACAAAACAAAACAGGTAGACAGGTTTCAAAGCCGTCAGAATAAATAGAATTATAGCTATACGTACATCATTAACATCTTCTAGACTGTGAGCCCGTTGTTAAGTACCGTCTCTATATGTTGCCGACTTGTACTACCCAAACGCTTAGTACAGTGCATTGCACACAATAAATGCTCAATAAATACGATTGAATTAATTAATTAATTAACAAAATATCTACTCCAGCACTTAGTAGAGGGCCTGGCATGTGGTAAACGCTTAACAAATATAGTGATAAAAAATAAAAATAATAATGGCATTTATTAAGCGCTTACTATGTGCACAACACTGTTCTAAGAGCTCGGGAGGTTACAAGGTAATCAGGTAGTCCCACGGGGGGCTCACAGTCTTCATCCCCATTTGATAGATGAGGTAGCTGAGGCCCTGAGAAGTGAAGTGACTTGCCCAAAGTCCCCAGTGGACAAGTGGCAGACCCTGGATTTGAACCCATGACCTCTGACCCCAAAGCCCAGGGGGTGGAGGGGACGTTCCAGTCCAGAGAGAGGCAAGTGATCTTTTTTCCACTGAATGTCTTTCCTACGTGATGCCAAACCGAGAGATGTTGATAGGGGCTGGATAGCTGGATGGATGGCTACTCTGCTCCTGGTAGACAGTTTGGACTTATATCACCTATTAATAATAATAATAATAATAATAATAATAATAATTACACTTGTTAAGCGCTTATTTTGTGCAAAGCACTGCTCTAAGCGCTGGGGAGGATACAAGGTGATCAGGTTGTCCCACATGGGGCTCACAGTCTTCATCCCCAGATGACAAATGAGGGAACTGAGGCACAGAGAAGTGAAGTGACTTACCCAAAGGAGCAGAGGCAGGATTTGAACCCATGACCTCTGACTCCCAAGCCCGGGCTCTTTCCACTGAGCCACGCTGCTTCTCTGATCCTTCCCCAGAGACCCTCTCCAAGGAGAGATCCTGGGGCCGTTCTCCCCCCACACACCCCGGGGCCAATCAGAGTCTCCCCCTCGATCCGGGGTGCCCTCCCTAGAGATGGAAAGCCTGAACCGAAAGACCGCAAAACCACATGAGCAGGAATTGGGGCTCCCATCCTCACCTCACAGAGCTGATCCTCTGCAACTCAGAGGCTCCAAGAAGAAGAAGGGCCTCGTTTTCCCAACCCTAATAACTGTCTTAGCTGCGAAGCGCTTACTAGGGGCCAGGCACTGTAGTGAGCGCTGGGGTAGATACGAGGGCCCAGAACCTGTCGCCCCTGGAGCTCACCTCCACCACCCTGTGAGCCCTTAGCATCTGGTCTGGTTTAGTTTGTCCTGTCTCTTTTCTGCCAGTGGGGAAATCGAGGCTGGTGAAGAGATACCAGGGGAGGCTCGGTGACTGGTAAATTCACCGTCACGCTTGGTGGTCTTCCTGGGGGGAAGTGACCAGTGATCCTCTTCCTGCTTCTCCTCTCTTCCTCCTCTTTCTCTCTTCCTCCTCTTTTTCCTCCTCCTCCTCCTCTCTTTCGCCTCTTCTTCCTTCTCCTCTTCTCCTTTCTCCTCTGCCTGCTTCTCCTCTCTTCCTCCTTTCTTCCTCCTCTTTCTCTCTTCCTCCTCTTTCTTTCTCTTTTTTCTTCCTCCTTCTCCCTTCTTTCTCCTCTTTTTACTTCTCCTCCTCTGCTTTCTCCTCTTCCTGCTTCTCCTCTCTTCGTCCTCTTTCTCTCTTTCTCCTCTTTTTTCCTCCTCCTCCTACTCTCTTCTTTCTCCTCTTTTTCCTTCTCCTCCTCTGCTTTCTCCTCTTCCTGCTTCTCCTCTCTTCGTCCTCTTTCTCTCTTTCTCCACTTTTTTCCTCCTCCTCCTCCTCTCTTCTTTCTCCTCTTTTTCCTTCTCCTCCTCTTCTTTCTCCTCTTTTTCCTTCTCCTCCTCTCCTTTCTCCTCTTTCTGCTTTTCCTCTCTTCCTCCTCTTTCTCTCTTCCTCCTCTTTCCCTCTTCCTCCTCTTTCTCTCTTCCTCCTCTTTTTCCTCCTCCTCTCTTCTTTCTCCTCTTCTTCCTTCTCCTCCTCTCCTTTCTCCTCTTCCTGCTTATCCTCTCTTCTGGCTTCTCCTCTCTTCCTCCTCGTTCTCTCTTCCTCCTCTTTTTTCTTCCTCCTCTTCTTCTTGAAAAGCACCGTGACTCAGTGGAAAGAGCCCGGGCTTCGGAGGCAGAAGTCATGGGTTCAAATCCCGGCTCCGCCACTTGTTCACCTTGTAACCTCCCCAGCGCTTAGAACTGTGCTTTGCACATAGTAAGCGCTTAATAAACATTATTATTATTACTGTCCGATGTGTGATTGGGGGCAAGCCACTTCACTTTTCTCTGCCTCAGTTACCTCATCTGTAAAATGGGAATTAAGACTGTGAGCCCCCCGTGGGCTCACATTTATGACACTCATGACATTTGTTAAGCCCTTACTATGTGCAAAACACTGTTCTAAGCACTGGAGAGGATACAAGGTGATCAGGTTGTCCCACGTGGAGCTCACAATTTCAATCCCCATTTGACAGATGAGGTGACTGAGGCCCAAAGAAGTGAAGTGACTTGCCCAAAGTCACACAGCAGATAAGCAGGAGAGCCGAGGTTAGAACCCATGTCCTTCTGACTTTCAAGCGTGGGCTCTAACCACTAGCCCACATTGCTGCTCCTCCTCTCCTTCCTCCTCCTCCCAGCTCCGCCACTGTGTGAATTTGGGCAAATCACTTCACTTATCTGGGCCTCGGTGACCTCATCTGTCAAATGGGGATGAAGACTGGGAGCCCCACGTGGGACAACCTGATCACCTTGTGCTTAGAACAGTGCTTGGCACCTAGTAAACGCTTAACAAATGCCATCCTTATTATTACTACTATTCATTCGTTCGATCCATCATTCATTCAATCATACTTATTGAGCGCTTACTGTATGCAGAGCACTGTATTAAGCGCTTGGATCGTGCTTACTGAGTGCTTCCTGTGTGCAGTGACTAGCTCAAGGCCACACAACAATCATTCAATCTCATTTATTGAATGCTTACTGTGTGCAGAGCACTGTACTAAGCAATTGGGAAGTACAAGTCGGCAACAGATAGAGACGGTCCTTACCCCACAACGGGCTCACAATCTAGAAGGGGGAGACGGACAACAAAACAAAACATGGAGACAGGGGTCAAAATCGTCAAAACAAATAGAATTACAGCTACATGCTCATCATTAACAAAATAAATAGAATAGTAAATATGTACAAGTAAAATAAATAGAGTAAATTATTATTACTATTTACAAGCCCTGTTCCAAGCTCTGGGGAGGGTACAAGGTGATCAGGTGGTCCCACGGGGGGCTCACGATCTTGATCGCCATTTTACAGATGAGGTCACTGAAGCACAGAGAAGTAAAGTGACTTGCCCAAAGTCACACAGTTGACAATTGCCAAATGGGATAGTGCAATACGAGTGAATGAATGGATGACCCGGACTTAACCAGATAAAAGCACAAGTGGATAGAGCCTGGACTTGGGAGTCGGGAAGGACCTGCGTTCGAATCCCAGCTCCTCCACTTGTGGTCTACCGTACGACCTTGGACAAGTCACTTCGCTTCTCTTGCTCCGGTTCCATCCTCTGTAAAATGAGAGTGAAGACTTCGAGCCCTATGTGGGACGGGGACTATGTCCAACCCGATTAGCTTGTGCTCAGGGATCAGAACAGGGTTTGGCACATAGTAAAACACTTAACATACACCACCATGATTACTGTTATTGTTATTATTATGAGTTGATGTGGGATTACTGGGAGCAGGGAGAACGGATGAGGGAAGGCTATTGGAAGAAGAGGCTTTAGAATAGGGAAGGCAAGTGCACCGGATACCTGACGCTACCCCCAGATTCCCCACCGCCCCCTCCCAGGCCATCCGATGGACTCCATCCTGGGTCTCCAACTCGCAATCATCTCTTGACCTCCTCCCCCCAGTTCCTGGGCTCTAACCCTGTCACCTCCCCAGGTCATCCAATGAACCTTAGACACTGCCCCCATCCAACGATTCCCTCATCTGTAAAATGGGGATTCAATATCCCTTCTCCTCCTACTTGTGCCGGCACTGTACTAAGTGCTGGGGTAGATAATAATAATAATGATGGCATTTGTTAAGCTCTTACTGTGTGCCAAGCACTGTTCCAAGTGCTGGGGTAGATGCTGGGATCGAGGATGCTTCTAATAATAATAGCAATAATAATGACTGTGGTATTTGATAAGGGCTAAGTGCCCAGCACTGTACTAAGCGTTGGGGTGGATACAAGCAAATCGGGTTGGACACAGTCCCTGTACCTCTTGAGGCTCTCAGTCTTAATGCCCATTTTACAGATGGGGTAACTGAGGCCCAGAGACGTGAAATGACTGAAAGCTCAGTGTTGGGATAAGGGAATCTTAAACCTATCCGGGGGCTTGGAAATGAGGACTCGGAATCTCAGCTGGGGTTGGTCATAGTTAGTAGTTAATAAATACCATTATTATTATTATTATTATTATTTTATTATCCTGGGTTCCCTCGTTCATGCAATAATAACAATAATCAATCAATCAATCAATCATATTTATGGAGCGCTTACTGTGTGCAGAGCACTGTACCAAGTGCTTGGGAAGTACAAGTTGGCAATATATAGAGACAGTCCCTACCCAACAGTGGGCTCACAGTCTAGAAAGGGGAGACAGAGAACAAAACCAAACATATTAACAAAATAAAGTAAATAGAATAGATATGTACAAGTAAAATAAATAAATAAATAAATAAATAGAGTAATAAATAAGTACAAACATATATACATATATACAGGTGCTGTGGGGAAGGGAAGGAGGTAAGACGGGGGTGGAGAGGGGGGAGGGAGGGGGAGAGGAAGGAGGGGGCTCAGTCTGGGAAGGCCTCCTGGAGGAGGTGAGCTCTCAGTAGGGCTTTGTGGGGAGGAATAGAGCTAGCTTGGCGTATGTGCAGAGGGAGGGCATTCCAGGCCATCTTAATCCCCATTTCACAGATGAGGGAACTGAGGCACAAAGCAGCAAAGTGACTTGCCCAAGGTCACACCACACACAAGTAGTGCAGCCGGGAATAGAACCCATTTCCTCTAACTCCCAAGCCCATGCATTTTTCATTAAGCCATGCTTCTCCAGGTTGAAAAAACAATCCTTGTTTTCAAGGAATTTGCACTCAAATAGTTTTAAAGGTAGTGCTACATCCTTAAATGGCTACTTAGGGATAATGGGTATTTTTTTCTTTTCATTGCATTTATTAAGCACTTACTGTATGCCATGCACTGTATTAAGCATTGGGTAGATACAAGCTAAAGAGGTTGGACACAGTCCATGTCCTACGTGGGGCTCACATTATTAATCCCCATTGTATAGATGAGGTAACAAGGCCCAGAAAAGTGAAGTGACTTGCCCAAGGTCACACAGCAGAGAAGTCACAGTGGGTGAATTAGAACCCAGGTTCTCCTGACTCCCATGGCCGGGCTCCTTCCATTAGGCCAAGCTGTTTCTCAGTTAATCAGTTAATCAGATCCAGCAGACTGGATTTTAGTTTTGCATAGCCTGATGAGTTTTCTATGATATTATCATAATTACAGTACTTCATTATTAATAATGATAATTGTGGCATTTGTTAAGCACTTACTATATTCCAAGCACTGTTCTAAGTGCTGGGGTAGATACAAGATAATCTAGTTGGACACAGTCCTTCTCCGACATGGGGTTCAAAACCTTACTTCCCATTTTGCAGATGAGGTAACTGAGGAACAGAGAAGTGAAGTGACTTGCCCAAGGTCACCCTGCAACAAGTAGCAGTGCCAGGATTAGAACTCATGAAACTTTGACTCCCAGGCCTGTGCTTTATTCACTGTGCCAGGCACTGTACTAAACACTGGGGTAGATACACGTTAATTAGATTGAACACATTTCATGTTGCACATGGGGCTCACAATCTTAATCCCCATTTTACAGATGAGGTAAAAGTGTTCAAGCATATAGTGGGAACAATGGTTATGTCAGAGCAGAGTCCTTTCTTGGAGAAGCAGCATGGCATAGTGGATACAGTATGGGCCTGGAAGTCAGAAGGACCCAGGATCTAATGCTGACTCTGCACCTTGCCTGCTATGTGACCTTGGGAATGTAACTTAACTTTTCTATGCCTCAATTCCCTCATCCATAAAATTGGGATTTAGACTGTGAGCTCTGTGTGGGCCAGGGACTGTGTCCAATCAGATTACCTTGTATCTACTCCAGTGCTTAGAACAGTGACTAGCACATAGTAAGCACTTAACAAATACCAAAATTATTATTAGCATTATCATTACTATGACTGTCTCTCCCAACTTCCAACCATGTGCTCAACTGAAGAGGGGTAGAAAGCGAGAAAGGAGTATGAACTTGGTGTGAACACAAATATAGTATGTCTTTGTGATACAAGGGGAAATGGCTTTCAGAACCAAAAAGCCTGGAGAAGCAACACTGATCTAGTGGAAAGACCACAGGTCTGGAAGTCAAAAGACCTGGGTCCTTACCCAAGCTCTGCCAATAGTCTGCTATGTGACCTTGGGCACGTCACTTCACTTCTCTGGGCCTCATTCACCTCTTATGTAAAATGGGGATTAAGTCTCTGGGCCCAGGTGGAACAGAGCACTATTGGGTATCTATCTGAACACTTGGTATTCACTCATTCATTCATTCATACAATCATATTTATTGAGTGCTTACTGTGTGAAGAGCACTGTACTAAGCACTTGGGAGAGTACAACAATAAATAGTCACATTCCCTGCCCTCAACGAGGATATAGTTGAGAGTGGGAGAGAAAGACATCAATACAAATAAATGAAATTAAACATGTGCACCTAAGTACTGTGGAGCTGGGGTGGGGGGAACGAGCTAAGGGAGCAAGTCAGGGTAATGCCGAAGGGAGCGGAAGATGAGGAAAAGTGGGGCTTAGTCTGGGAGACCTCTTGGAGGAGATGTGCTTTCAATAAAGCTTTCAAGTGGGGGAGAGCAATTGTCTCAGATTTGAGGAAGGCGAGCATTCCAGGTCAGAGAGTGAATGTGGTCTAGCAGTTGACAGTGAGATAGGGGAGATCGAGGCACAGTGAGAATGTTAGTACTAAAGGAGTGAAGTGTGTGGACTGGGTTGTAGAAGGAGAGAAGAGAGGTGAAGTAGGAAGAGGCAAGGTGATGGAATGTTTTAAAGCCAATGGTGAGGAGATTTTGTCTGATGCAGAGGTGGATGGGCAACCACTGAGGTTTTTTGAGGAGTGGAGTGACATGTCCTGAACATTTTTGTAGAAACATAATCTGGGTAGCAGAGTGAAGTATGGACTGGAATGGGGAGAAACAGGAGCCTGGGAGATCCTGGGAGGTCAACAAGGAGTCTGATGCAGTAATCCAGGTGGGATATGATGAATGATTGCATTTATGTGGTAGTAGTATGGATGGAGAGAAAAGGGTGGGTTTTAAGTATGTTGTCAAGGTAGGACTGACAGGATTTAGTGACCGATGGAATATGTGGGTTGACTGAGAGAGAAGAGTCAAGGCTTTGAGCTTGTGAGAAAGGAAGAATGGTAGTGCCATCTACAATGATGTGAAAGTCAGGGGGAGGACAGAGTTTAGGTGGGAAGGTAGGGAGCTCTGTGTTGAACATGTTAAGTTTGAGGTGATGGGAAGATATCCAAGGAAAGATGTCTTGAAAGCAGGAGGAGATGCAAGGCTGGACAGATGGAGAGAGATCAGAGCTGGAGATGTAGATTTGGGTATCATCCGCATAGAGGTGGTAGTTAAAGCCGTGGGAGTGAATGAGTTCTCCAAGGGAGTGGGTGTAGATGGAGAATTGAAGGGGGCACAGAACTGAACCTTGAGGGACTCCCAGAGTTAGAGAGTGGGAGGCAGAGGAGGAGCCCACAGGAGAAACTGATAATGAATGGCCAGAGAGATAAGAGGAGATCCAGGAGAATCAGGAGAGGGTAGAGTCAGTGAAGTCAAGGTAGAATAACATTTCCAGTAGAAGGGGGCGATCTACAGTGTCGAAAGCAGCTAAGAGGTCAAGGAGGAGTAGGTTGCATTAGAGATCATTGGATTTGGCCAGAAGAAGATCATTGGTGTCCTTTGAGACGGTGTTTTCTTTCATTCATTCATTCAATCGTATTTATTGGGCGCTTACTGTGTGCAATGCACTGTACTAAGTACTTGGAAAGTACAATTCAGGTACATATAAGGTTTCTGTGGAGTGAAGGAAATGGAAGCTAGATTGGAAGGGGTAAAGGAGATAATTGGAGGAGAGGAATTTGAGAAGCTGGTATAGACAACTAGCTCAAGGAGTCTGGAAAGAAATGGTAGGACGGAGGGGGGCAATAACTGGAGGGAGCCATGGGGTCAAGAGAGGGGTTTTTTTAGGATAGGGGAGACATGGGCTTGTTCGAAAGCAACGTTGAAAAAGCCATTAGAAAGCAAAGCGTTGAAGATGGCTGTTAGGGTAGAATAAGGGAGGGGGCAAGAGTTTTGATGAGGTTCCTAGCACATAATAAGAGCTTAACAAATATCATTTTTAACAAAAGGACATTTCAAGCTATAGGGAAAATTTTCTGCCCAAGATCTTCCCAGGCACAGACTTCATGTCCCAGTTCCTCAGGCTGTAGATTTGGGGGTTCAGGGTGGGGGGCATCACAGCGTAGATCATGGACAGGAACAAATCCAGGACAGATGAGGAATCTGTCGTTAGCTTTAAGTAGGCGAAGCTACTCGTCGAAAGAGAAAAAAATCACCATAAGGTGGGGCAGGCAAGTGGAGAAGGTTTTGGAGTGGCCCGCAGCCTATGGTATCCTCAGCATGGTGGAAATGATGTAATCATAAGACACCACTATGGAAACAAAACAGGCGAGGGAGAGACTTATAGTTCCCAGAAAGACTCCCGAATCTGCAACGTTGCCTTTACTATGGGCTATTCTTACGAGCTGAGGGGTGTCATAGAAGAACTGTTGGATTATGTTGGAACCACAGAAGAAGTTTCCAGAGAAAGTGGCGTCCATGTGCTTCATTCCTGCAAGGCCACGGTTGAGCCAGGACGTGGCCGCCATATTCCCACACGCCCCTTTGCTCATGACGACATCATAGAGCAGGGGTTGGCAGATGGCGGCGTAGTGGTCATAGGGCATCGATGTGAGGACGCCCATCTCGGCAGACGCCAAGGAGTTGAAGACGAACACTTGAAGAACACAGTCTGGGAAACGAATATCACACCTGCTGGCCAGGGAACTGAAGATGGATTTGGGGATGGTGATGGAGATGTAGCAGACATCTATGAAGGAGAGGTTCCTGAGGAGGAAGTACATAGGGGTGTGGAGGCACCGGTCGAGGGCAGTGATGGCGACAATGAGGAGATTCCCTGTCAGGGCCGCCAGGTAGGCCAGGAGGAACAGCGCGGCATGGACCAGCTGTGGCTCCCGGACCGCCGAGGACCTCAGGAGCAGGAATCTGGTCAAACGTGTACAATTAGCCATCCCTGTCCTGTGATGTCCTGCACTTCTTGAAGGGGGAAGAGAATGGAGATTTAGAAGAAAGGATAATGCTACATGGTCTCCAAACCACTGGAGATTGTAGAATGTAATCTTCTTGTGGACAGGGAACGTGTCTACCAACTCTGTTAAGGCGTACTCTCCCTAGGGCTTATAGTGCTCCGCTTAAAGTAAATGCTCATTGAATACCATTTATTGATGAGTTAATTGATTAAGGCCTGTCTCCCTCTGTAGACTGTAAGCACATTATGGGCTGGAAACTTGTCTATCAACTCTGTTTTATCGTACTTCCCCAAGCGCTTAGTACAGTGCTCTGCACATAATAAGGACTCAATAAACGCAATTGATTGAGAGCTGATTTAGTGATTCACATCTGACACAGTAATCTCAGCTATATTGTGTTCTCCTAAGCACTTAGTACAGTGTTTTGTCCAAAGTAAAGGCTCAATAAATAAAATTGATTCATTCATTAATAGTAAGAGGAAAAGTATCTTAGTGTTCTCTGGGTGCAATTCATTGCACGAAGCAGTTGACCTTAGCGAAGCAGTTTGACCTATTGGAAAGAGCCTGGACCTGGGAGTCAGAAGGACCTGGGTTCTAATCCCAGCTCCACCACTTATCTGTTATGTGACTTTGGGTGAGTCAGTTCACTTCTCTGTGCCTCAGTTCTCACCTGCAAAATGGGGATCGTGACCGTGAGCCCCATGTGGGATAAGGATTCTCTAATAATGCTAATGATAGTATTAATGATGTTATTTGTTAAGTGTTTACTATGTTCACTCATTCATTGATTCATTCAATCGAATTTGCTGAGCGCTTACTGTGTGCAGAGCACTGTACTAAGCGCTTGGGAAGTTCAAGTCGGCAACATATTGAAACGGTCCCTACCCAACAACGGGCTCACAATCTAGAAGGGGGAGACAGACAACAAAACAAAACAAGTGGACAGGTGTCAAAACCGTCGGAATAAATAGAACTATAGCTATATTTTTTCATTCAATCATATTTATTGAGCGCTTACTGTGTGCAAAGCACTGTACTAAGCGCATGGGAAGTACAAGTTGGCAACATATAGAGACGGTCCCTACCCAACAGCGGGCTCACAGTCTAGAAGGGGGACAACAAAAGAAAACAAGTTGACAGGTGTCAAAACCGTCAGAATAAATAGAATTATAGCTATATGCACATCATTAATAAAATAGAGTAGTAAATATTTGCAAATAAAATAAATAAAGTAATAAATATGTATAGATATATACAAGTGCTGTGGGGAGGGGAAGGGGGTAGGGCAGAGGGAGGGAGGGGGGGCGATGGGGAGGGGAGGTGGACAGGAAAAAGGGGCTCAGTCTGGGAAGGCCTCCTGGAGGAGGTGAGCTCTCAATAGGGCTTTGATGGGAAGAAGAGAGCTAGTTTGGGGGAAGTGTGGAGGGAGGGCATTCCAGGCCAGAGGAAGGACGTGGGCTGGAAGTCAAAGGCAGGACAGGCGAAAACGAAGCACAGTGAGGAGGTTAGTGGCAGAGGAGCAGAGGGTGCGGGCTGGGCTGTAGAAGGAGAGAAGGGGGTTGAGGTAGGAGGGGGCGAGGTGATGGAGAGCCTTGAAGGGGGACAGCGACGGATGGGAATTCAATACATGTTTTCCCTTTTACTGTGTGCCCCATGTGGGATCTGATTTTTTTTGTATTTACCCCACCGCTTAATCTAGAGCTTGGCACATAGTAAGCACTTAACAAACATCATTAGAAAAAAATGGGGGGAGGGTAGAGGAGGGAAGCAGAGAATTGTTGGAGGAATGAAATCTAAGTGGGCCGCACTGCTCATGGGCCTTGTTCTAAGGAACAGCAGTAGGGCAGGAGATGGGTACTGTATGACCTCCCAGAACTTCACTGCAGACTCTGGTGGCAAGCAGGACCAGAAGCCATTTTAGAAAGATCTGGTAAAGGACCCATTTTGGGATGCAATAAGGAGTGGCCATTTGGGGAGTGGTAGCAATCAATCAGTCATATTTATTAAGGGCTTACTATGTGCAAGGCAATGTACTAAGCATTGGAGACACAGTGTAACAGAGTTGGTAGACATGTTCCCTGCCTATTGGGAGCTTACAGTCTAAAGAGAGAGACAGTCATTAATATCACTAAATAAATGACAGATATGGACATACCTGGTGTAGGACAGCGGGTGGAGTGAATAAAGGTTGAACATCCAACTGCCCGACTTTCGGTGGACGGGAACCTCAGCACGGCCGAGAAGATGCGGACGTAGGTGATGACGATGGAGATGAAGGAGACGAAACCAAAGCCGATACCCATAGCCACGCTGCATGCGACAACATGCGTTTCTGAACAGGAGATTTCCAGTAAAGAGGGGACATTGCAGAACTGCTGGATCACGTTGAACTCCAGAAGCTTAATGTGAACGTTCCGGCCGAGTATATCGCCCCGAAAAGCCCTCCGTTGAGCCAGGAGATGGCGGCCATCTTTCCTAAGGGCCCTCGCTCCATGATGACATCGTAGTACGGGGGGTAACAGATGACGGCGTAGCGGTCGTAGGACATCGCCATGAGGACAGACAGCTCTGAAGCAGCAAACAGAACTACCAAAAATATCTGGGCCACACAACTTCTGAAATAGATGGATCTGTTGCTGATCAGGAAGTTGTGGATGGATTTGGGAGCGGTGACGGAGATGTAGCAGATGTCGAGGACGGACAGGTTCCTGAGGAAGAAGTACATGAAGGTGTGGAGGCGCCGGCGTCGATGAGGAGATTTCCCGTTGGGGCCGCCAGGTAGACCTGAAGGAACAGCGCGGCATGGACCAGCTGAAGCTTCCGGACCTCCGAGAATCCCGGCCAGAGGAAGTCCCTCACTGCCGTGTCTTTGACCATGTGATCTGAGGACTGCCTGAGGGTAAGAAGAAAGCAATTGAGTATCATTCCGAGAAAAACATAAACAATTGAAATTGTTAGGTTGCATCGGACCTCTCAGATTCCTCTTTCTCCTTCCTCTGGCCTGGAATGAAGACAAACACTCAAACCGATTTATTCCTCTCAGAACGTTCCCTGTTCTTAAATGTTTGTGAGGATTGAGATAATGCAACTCCTCTTATTTATCTATTCACATTGGACTATCTGCCTGGAACGCCCTCTCCTTTCATGTCTGCCAGATCACCACTCTCAGAAGAGAAGTCATTTAACTTCTCTCTCTTTTTTAAAAAAAAATGGTACTCGTTAAGCCCTTACTATCTGCCAAGAACTGTTCAAAGCATTGGGGTAGATTCATTCATTCATTCATTCATTCATTCAATCGTATTTATTGAGCACTTACTGTGTGCAAAGCACTGTACTAAGCGCTTGGGAAGTACAAGTCGGCAACGTATAGAGCTACCCAACAATGGGCTCACAATCCAGAAGGGGGAGACAGACAACAAAACAAAACATGTAGACAGGGGTCAAAATCGTCAGAACAAATAGAATTAAAGCTATATGCACATCATTTAAAAAATAAATAGAATAGTAAATATGTACAAGTAAAATAAATAGAGTACTAAATCTGTAAATATATATATACATGTGCTGTAGAGAGGGGAAGGAGGTAGGGCGGGGGGATGGGAAGGAGGAGAGGAAAAAGGGGGCTCAGTCTGGGAAGGTCTCCTGGAGGAGGTGAGCTCTCAGTAGGGCTTTGAAGGGAGGAAGTGCAGGTGCCAAGTATTTCTGCTTAATCTGCCCTCCTTCACACAGTCTGAAATACTCTGCCATCGAGCCTGGCTCTATGGATAGAAGGGAGGGGTCCGTCAGGGATGACCCGCTCGGGGTTCCTCTCAGGAGTTGTTCGATAGGAACCCAGCCAGTATGTGGAGAAGCACCGTGACCTGGTGGATAGAGCATGGGACGGGCAGTCAGGAGATGTGGGTTCTAATACCAACTCAGCAAGCTGTCTACCCAGGGACCTGGGACAAGTCACTTCACTTCTCTGCGCCTCAGTTCCCTCATCTGTGAAGTGGGGATTAAGACGTTGAACCCCATTTGGGACGATTTGCTTGTATCTATCCTAGCACGTAGAAGAGTGTCTGGCATATAGTAAGTACTTAACAAATACTATAAATATTATCATCATCATTATCATCCCAGACTAAGCCCCCCTTTTCCTCAAATAATAATAATAATAATAATAATGGCATTTATTAAGCGCTTACTATGTGCAAAGCACTGTTCTACACCCTACCCATCGCCTCGACTGGCTCCCTTTACTCTACCCCACACCCCCCGACATAGCCCCACAACACTAGAGTGTATATGTACAAATCTATAATTCTATTTATTTATATTAATGATTGTCTACTTGTTTTGATGTCTGTCTCCCCCCTTCTAGACTGTAAGCCTTGAGTGGGCAGGGATTGTCTTTCTATAGTGCAGAATTGTACTTTCCAAGTGCTTAGTACAGTGCTCTGCACAGAGTAAGTGCTCAGTAAAGAAGATTGAAACAATGAATGAATGTATATCATTATAATTATTAATCTCAGCTCTACCACCTATCTGATCAGTGACTCCATATCTATCTACCATTATTAGCTTTCTAATGGCATTTGTTCAACATTTACTATGTGCCAGGCACTGTATTAAACACTGGGTTAGGCACAAGGTAATCAGGATGGACACAGTTCCTTTCCCATATGGGGCTCACAGTCTTAATCCCCATTTTACAGATGAGGCAATTGAGGCACAGAGATGTGAAGCGACTTGCACAGGGTCGCACAGCAGACAAGTGGCACATCAGCTCCTTTCGATTCTCAGGCCTGTGCTCTACCCACTAGACCATGCTTCTTCTATGATCCCATCACTTTGCACTGTACTTGAAAAATAGTAAGCACTTATGTACCATTAAAAATTTTTTTAATCCTGCTTTCTCCCTGGGCAATTACGACCCAGAATAATAATAATACTGGCATTTGTTAAGCACTTACTATGTGCCAAGCAGTGTTCAAAGAGCTAGAGGTACAAGGTAATCAGTTTGCCCCACATGGGGCTTACAGTTTTAATCCCCAATTTACTGATGTGGTAACTGAGGCATAGAGAAATTAAGTGACTAGTCCCAAGTCACACGGTTCACAATTTGCGGAGCTGGGATTAGAACCCATGACCTCTGACTCCAAAGCCCTGAGCCATCCTGCTTATCAAGATCTATTCTATCCGGTCCTCTAATGGCCTCTGATTGTGGCCCATTTCCTGTAGCAATGATTTCTGGGTAATCCTCCTCCTCTACATCCCTACTTCCTTGGTTCTGGCTGCTCTGTCTTTGTGAGACCAATACCAGCCCCACAGCAACCTCTCAGCACCCTCTGACCACTACACCCTTGGTTTCCGGGATCTGCCCAATTTCTCTCTGCCCATCGCCCTTCTCCACCTTCTTTGTCTCTCCCATCGTCTCCTCTGAGCTTTGTGGCTTCCTATCCCCTTGCGTTATTGGCAATCAATCAAACAATCAATGGGTTTTTATTGAGCACTTACTGTTTGCAGAACACTGTACTAAGCATTTGAGAGAGTATAAGGCAAAGGAGTTGGTAGAAATGATACTTGCCCTACAGGAGGAGACAGACATTAAAGTAGATCAGGTTTAGGGGAAATAGTAGATCATGAGACTATTTATCCGAGTATCATGGGGCTAGGCTGAGTATCAAATTGCTTAAGGGGTACGCAGCCAATTTCAGAGTCTAAGCAAAGGGGAGAGCAGACAAGAGAAATGTGTTTCAGACACGAACATTCCTCAAGACGACCTTCATGTCCCTGTTTTTCAGGTTGTAGTTGAGGGGGTTCAGGGTGTGGAGCACCATGGTATAGAACACAGACACCAACAGGTCCAGCGTCGAAGGGGAGTCTGACACGGGTTTGAGGTAGGTGAAGATTCCGGTCGAGATAAAAAGGGTGACAATGGCGTGGTGGGGCAGGCAGGTGGAGAAGGCTTTAGCCCGACTCTCGGTGGACGGGAACCTCAGCACGGCCAAGAAGATGTTGACGTAGGAGATGACGATGGAGACGAAGGAGAAGAAACCAAAGCCGATACCCATAACCAGGCTTACGTCAACGGCAATGTGCGTTTCTGAACAGGAGATCTTCGGTAAGGGGGGTACGTTGCAGAAGAACTACTGGATCACGTTGGACTCACAGAAGCTAAATGTGAACACCCCGGCTGTGTACATGGCCCCAAACAGCCCCGCGCTCAGCCAGGAGGCGGCAGCCATCTTTCACAGGCCACTCTATTCATGACTACATGATAGCGCAGGGGGTGGCAGATGGCGGCGTAGCAGTCGTAGGGCATCCCCGTGAGGACGGACAGCTCTGAACCACCAAACAGAACCACCAAAAAGACCTGGGCCATACATCTTCTGAAATAGATGGATATGTTTATGATCAGGGAGTTAAGGATCGATTTTTGAGTGGTGAAGGAGATGTAGCAGATGTCGAGGACGGACAGGTTCCTCATGCAGAAGTACATGTGGGTGTGGAGGCGCTGGTCAAAGGCGGTGTCGGCGACAATGAGGAGATTCCCCGGCAGGGCTACCAGTTAGAACAGGAGGACCAGCGCTGCATGGACCAGCTGCAGCTTTCAGACCTCCGTGAAACCCAATACAAATAATTCCATCACAACTGTGTGATTGGCAATCACACAGCTGGGGTGGATACAAGCAAATTGGGTTGGATGCAGACCCTGTCCCACGTGGGACTCACATTCTCGATCCCCATTTTACAGAGGAGGTAACTGAGGCATAGAGAAGTGAAGTGACCTGCCCAAGGTTACACAGCAGACAGGTGGCACAGCTGGGATTAGAACCCATGACCCCAGGCCTATGCTCTATTCAGTATGCCATGCCACTTCTCTGGCATACTGTACTCTCTCAAGGGCTCAGTACACAGCTCTGCACACAATAAGAGTTCAATAAACACTATAGATGTTGATGATTGATGATTAAGGGCCTGAAGTGGAGGAGGCTGGTATAATTTCTTTTTACCAGTACCATCTCCTCATAGATTGTAAAATATCTTCTCAGAGGCTACTTTTTCTGTCATCTGAAATGATTTTTGTGATCTAGAGTCTTTTTTGTATTCCCTCTTTATGATCCAGGATCCCCCCTTAAGTAACTCGTTCATCTCTCTGCCTGTGGGTTTGTCCTCTTATTCACTGAAGATAATAATAATTATAAAAATAACTGTGGCATTTTTAAGCACTTACTATGGGCCACGCACTCTATATGCACTGGGGGTAGATACAAGCTAATCAGGTTGGACACAGTCTCCACCTCACATGGGGCTCACATTCTTCATCCCCATTTTACAGATGAGGAAACTGAACCACAGAGAAGTGACTTAACCAAGGTCACAGAGCAGACAAGTGGTGGAGAGGGGATTAGAACCCTGGTCCTCTGACTTCCATCTGTAAAATGGTGTTTAAGACTGTGGGCCCCACGTGGGACAACCTGATTACCTTGTATCTACTCCGGCGCTTAGAATAGTGCTTGGCACATAGTAAACGCTTAAGAAATACTGTATTTATTATTAATTCGCGCCTCCCACCTCAGAGACATTTCTTCTTCGGGCGGTCAGTATCTTTTCCACAGGGAGTGGTTTACCACCCACGTCCCACATCTGACGGCTCTTCTCTCACCTAGCCTTCCCATTTCCATCTTCTCTTCCTCCCTGACTTTTTATCTGGCCCTTCTTTACAACCTGGATTTGCATTCTATATCTTCCATTTCGTGATTTGTGATGGGGAAGCAGCATAACCTTAGTGGAAAGCGTACGGGCATAGGAGGTAGAGGACCTGTGTTCTACTCTAAGCTCCACCACCTACTCTTTTTTCGGTGGCATTTGTAGTGGTTATTATGTGCCAGGCACTATCCTAAGTGCTGGGGTAGATACAAGCTAATCAGTCTGGACACAGTCCATGTTCCAAATGAGGGTCACAGTCTTAATCCCCATTTTACAGGTGAGGTAACTAAGGTAGAGAGAAGTGAAGTGACTTGCTCAACGTCACATGGAAAATAGGTAGTGGAGCTGGGATTAGAACCCATGGCCTCTGGCTTTCAGGCCTGTGTTCTTTCCCCTAAGCCACGCTACTTTTCAGCTGCTTCTCACACATGGACATATTCTTCTACTCTGATGCTTCCCCTAAATGTAATTCATTTTAATATTTATTGCTCACACTAGACTGTAAGCTTCTTGAGGGCTGACATTGTGTCTACCCACTCTGTTGTACTGGACTCTCCTAAGCACCTAGTACAGCTCTCTACACACCGTCAGTTGTAAGCTCCGTGTGGGCACAGATCCTGTCTATCACCTCAATTGTATTGTGCTCTCCCAAGTGCTCATTACAATGCTCTGCACCCAATAAGTGCTCAGTAACTACGATGGATGCATTGCGATTGGCTTTGACTCACCGGGGCGGTCCAGGGTGGGGGATGCTGAGTTTCTCCTCCTCGTCTCCTCATGCGGCTTTGTGGCCGTGATGGGAAAGAGTCTGGCGTAAAACCAGTGTTTCGGGCTCCTCGGAGACAGCAGTCGCTATTCCGGGCGGGACGTGGGGAGGGGGTTCCGCCGGGAGGAGCAGCCCCGGGCTTTCCCTGAGAGACTCGTTACCTGGAAGACTCAGGAGTCCAGAGGTGACATTATCCCCGACGTTCAGCAAGGCTCAGTCTATCCCACTAATGATATCTCCCCCACCCTCGAGAATGTCCATGGTCAAAAATTCACTCAATCGTCTTTGTTTGGCTCGTGTGAAGCACTGTAGTAAGCGCTTGGGGGAGTAGAATACAACAGTATATAGACATAGTCACCGCTCACAATGAATTTATAATGTAGAAACATTCTGATGACGAACGAGAATCTGGCAAGCTGCCCAGTTATACAACCCTCCTCTGAGCTCTTACTCTCTCCACCTTTAGAGATTTATTAAGGGCACCTCTCCTCAGTAGCCCTTCTCCTATTAAGCCCCCATTTCCTCTTCTTCTACTCTTTTCTACGTTGCCCTTGCACTTGGATTTGCACCATTTATTCACCCCGCTCTCACCCCTCTGCACTTAAGTTCATATATGTAATTTGCTTCTTTATAGTAATGTCTGCCTCCCCCTATAAAGGGTAAACTTGTTGTGGGCAGGGAATGTCTACTTGTGGTTGTACTGTACTCTCCCAAGCGCTTAGTACAGTGCTCTGCACACAGTTAGTGCTCAATAAATGTGATTGATTGATTGGTAACAAGCACTTTACAAATACTACAGACACATAGCCAATCTCCACAGCCATCACTGTTTGTAGACGGCTGGCGTTGTAATCAATTCAGGGATGGAGGATCTTGATCCTGAGGTCTCATTAACCAGGCCAGCCTTCTTTCTCCACAGAAGACTTCCTCATCACCGGTTACTCCCATGGGACCGATGCCAAGGGGTGGGGACCCGGCATTATTCGGGCTGGAAGGGCCCATGACCTAATGGAGAAGGATCTCCTACTGTGGCATTTTAGAGGCATTTCCCCACTATCATTCTCCTCTGGGGGGCCTTCATGTCCCGGTTCCTCAGGCTGTAGAACAGGGGGTTCAGAGCGGGGGGCACCACGGTGTGTGCCCCCACCACGGGGGCACACACGGACACTAGCAGGTCCACGGTCGAGGGGGACTCAGACACGGGCTTGAGGTAGGCGAACGTGCCATTTGCTACTAATAATGTCACGACACTGAGGTGGGGCAGGCAGGTGGACAAGGCTTTGGCCCAGCCCTCGGTGGCCGGCATCCTCAGCACAATGCAGAAGATGCACACGTAGGAGACGATGATGGCGAAGAAATAACCGAAGGTGTGGCCAACTGAGAGGGTTTTTCACACAAATTCCTGGAGCATTCCACTGGGTTCCGCGGGACTGATGAGCTGAGGGATGTCACAGAAGAACTAGGGGAGAGCGTTGGACCTCAAGTTGGGGACGGAGAAGGTGGCGATGGAGTGCGTCATGGCGCTCAGTGAGCCAAAGAGCCATGAGGCAGCCGCCATCTTTCCACAGGCTCCATCATCCATGATGACCCTGTAGCGCCAGGGGAGGCAGATGACCGCGTAGCGGTCGAAGGACATCGTCTTGAGCAGGGGAGTCTGCACGCAGAGTATGAACACAAACACTTGAAAAGCACAGCCCAGGGACGAGATTTCTCTACGCTGTTTCAGGGAGTTGTGGATGGACTGGGGGATGATAACAGAGATTAGGCAGAGTTCCAGGACACATAGGTGTCTGAGGAAGAAGTACACGGGGGTGTGGAGGCGCCAGTCGAGAGCGGTGATGGCGACACTGAGGAGATTCCCCAACAGGGTCCCCAGGTAGTCGACTATGAACAGTGCGGCATGGACCAGCTGGAGGTCCTGGACCTCCGAGAAACCCAACAGGAGGAATTCCGAAACCTCCGTGAGATTGGCCATTTCCTGCTGGAAATGAGAAGTAAAGTGGGAGTCTTTTCCAAGTGATATCCGGGTTTTCGTAGGCACTAACAAGTTATTTATTTTTCCCTTCTTACCTTAGAAGAGTCAGAGGTCGTGGGTTCTAATCCCGGCTCCGCCACTTATCAACTGTGTAACTTTGGGCAAGTCACTAATTCATTCATACAATCACATTTACTGAGCGCTTACTGTGTGCAGAACACTATGCTAAGCACTGTACCTAACTTCAATGAGCCTCAGGTACTTCACCTGTAAAATGGGAATTAAGATTGTGAGCTCCACATGGGATATCCTCATTACCTTGTATCTACCTCAGCGCTTAGACCTGTGCTTGGCACATAGTAAGCGCCTAACAAGTACTATTATTATCATTATTATTATGACTATTATTATTACAGGCCAACCTTCCCACTCCACTCCTCTAGCATCAACGTATTCTCTGTGCCCCGAATCCCGTCTATCTCGTCACCAACCCCTTTTCCAAGACCACTCCATAGCCTGGAACTCCCTCCCTCTCCGTATACTCCAGACCACCGCTCTCCCCACCTTCATAACATTAATAAAGTCACATATTCTCCAAGAGGCCTTCCCCAAATAAGCCTTCTTTTCCTGACTTTCTCTCCCTTTTTTGTGTCACCTATGCACTTGGATTTGTATCACCTCACTTTCAGCTCCACAGCACTAATGTACATAGACAAAATTTATTTTAATGACTGTCTCCGCGCTCTAGACTTTCAGCTTCTCGTGGGAAGGGAATGTGTCTACCAACTCGGTTGTACAGTACCCTGAGCTTGGTCTAATAGTAAGAGCATAATCGCGGCTCTGCCGCTTGCCTGCTGTGTGAACTTGGGTAAGCTACTTCGCAGTCAAGCGTGGATCAGTGGAAAGAGCATGGACTTGAGAGGCAGAGGACGTGGGTTCTAATCCCGGCCCCACCACTTGTCTGCTGTGAGACCTTGGGCCTTAGAATCAGGTCTGGAATGAAATGAGAGAACTATGAGAGAGCTTTGCTTGCTCCCTCCAGAAGGTAAGTTCGTTGTGAAGAGGGAATGTGTCTACCGACTCTATCGTACTCTTCCAGTTGCTTACTTCAGTGTTCTTCACACAGGCGCTCAATAAATATCACTAATTCATTGACTAATGTCTGCCCCCTCAACTGCAGTGTAAACTTGATGAGGTAGGGATCATGTCCACCAACTCTGCTACATTGGACTCTTCCAATCGCTGGTTCAGTGCTCTGTACACAGTAGGCGCTGCATAATGCCACTGTTTGATTAACATTTGTCTCTAATTCTAGACTGTAAACTCGTTGTGGACAGTGAATGTGCCTACCTACGCTGTACTGGTGTACTCTCCCAAGTGCTTAGTGCAGTGCCCTACACCCAGCAAGCACCCATTGATTGATCGATTCTCTCCTTAGCTCTCACAATTACCCGGGTCTCAGCCACCACACTCATGATCTCCAGAAAGTGCTCTAGATCTCCGATGTTCATTCCATCTGATCCCTACTGAGAACTCACCTCCTCCAGGGGGCCTTCCCAGACTGAGCCCCTTCCTTCCTCTTCCCCTCGTCCCACTCTCCATCCCCCCAACTTACCTCCTTCCCTTCCCCACAGCACCTGTATATATGTATATATGTTTGTACATATTTATTACTCTATTTATTTATTTATTTATTTTACTTGTACATATCTATTCTATTTATTTTATTTTGTTAGTATGTTTGGTTTTGTTCTCTGTCTCCCCCTTTTAGACTGTGAGCCCACTGTTGGGTAGGGACTGTCTCTATATGTTTCCAACTTGTACTTCCCAAGCGCTTAGTACAGTGCTCTTCACAAAGTAAGTGCTCAATAAATACGATTGATTGATTGATTGATTGATTGATTGAGCCCAGAACTGATGGAAAATACTCTCAGAACAACGTGCTGCACAAACAGAGGAACCGGTTTTATGAACTGTAAAATGTACGACTCTCATCTTCTCCTATCACCTGGGGATCCTTCCAGCTCACAGAGGCTAGGATTCCCAGTAGGCCGTTATGTTCAACCTCTACAAGCAGAAAAATCACAAAACTCACGGGAGAGATTGGTCCGCCTAGATTTATAATGATTATTAATATTATCATCATTGCTGTTGCATTTGTTAAGCACTCATTAATCTATTCTGATATTTGTTTAGCACTCACTCTCCTATTATAGTTGCATATATTAAGCACTCAGTATATTATTATTATGGCATTTGTTAAGCACTCATATTGTTATCATTATGACATTTGTTAAGCACTCACTGTAGTATTATTATGACATTTGTTAAGCACTTACTAAATTCTTATTATGGTATGTGTTAAGCTCTAACTATACTATTAAGACATTTGTTAAGCACTTACCATATCATTATTGTGGTATTTGTTAAGCACTCATATTATTATTGTGGAATTTATTAAGCACTCACTATATTACTATTATGGGATATGTTAAGCACTCACTATATCATTACTACAGCATTTGTTAAGCACTTACTGTATCATTTTTATGGTGCTTGTTAAGCACTCAGTATATCATTATCATGACATTTATTAAGCACTCACTATATTATTATTATGACATTTGTTAAGCACTAACTATATCATTTTTATAGTTTTTGTTAAGCACTCATTGTATTATTATTATGGCATATTTAAGCACCTACTATATTATTATTGTGGTATTTGTGAAGCACTCACTTTCTTATTATTAAGGGATTTAACAGCAATAATAATACTAATGACAATAGTATTTGTTAAACGCTTCCTATGTGCCACTAGGCACTGTTCTAAGCGCTGGGGCACTGTTCACTCACTGTATTATTATTATTATGGCATTTGTTAAGCACTAAGTATGTTATTATTATGGGATTTGTTAAGTACTTACTACATTATTATTATGGAATTTGTTAAGCACTTACTATATTATTATTATGGCATCTGTTAAGCAATTATTATGTTATTATTATGATATTTGTTAAGCACTCATATCATTATTATGGAATTTCTTAAGTGCTAACTATATTCTTATTATTGATGTGGAACCTTCTTCGAGGATGAAGGACAACGATCAATCAATAAATGGTATCAACTAAGCAGTTAAGTGGTTAGTACAGTGCTCTGCATCATCATCATCATCAATGGTATTTATTGAGTGCCTACCACGTGCAGATGATGATGCAGAGCACGGTACCGAGTGCTTGGGAACATTCGATACAACAAAGTTGGTAGATGTGATTCCTGTCCACTTTTAGACTAATCTGCATGAGGGACAGGGACTGTGTTTAATCCCCTCACGTGTACTTTCTCCTATCAGTTATTATTCATTCAGTTGTATTAATTGAGCTATTACTATGTGCAGAGCACTGCACTAAACGCTGTTATAATAATTATTAATATAGTATTCTGCACATAGTAAGCACTTAATGAATACAATTACAACTTCTACTATGTACCTGAATATGAATTCCTGGACCCCTGGTTAAGTGGATTGTCCAAACAGCACTTAGAATAGTGTTTGATACATAGTAAGTGCTTAATAAATACCATTATGAATTCCACTATGTACCTGAACGTATATTGCTTGACTACTGGTTACGTGGATTGTCCAAACGGAGCCTAGAATAGCGTTTGACACATAGTAAGCGTTTAATAAATGCCATAAAAACAAACAAACAAAAAACTCCAAGTGTGCCAGGAGATTAGCAAAGGCCTGGCAGGAATTGCAATGTCTCAAGTGGTTTCACTCTGTCTCTGAGCTCCTTAGCTGTCCCTGGACTTGCACCCCAACTAGTAAATGTGGAGGCGTGGGGAACACAGTGATACAACGATGCCCTGCAATACCTCCCAACCGGAGAGGGATAAAACAACCCACCCCCTCCACGGCTTGGCTTGTTCCGGGCTGTCGTCGAAAAGAGAGGAGGTGAAAATCAGAGATTTGCTCTTGGGGTTCCAAAGTTCGGAGAAGAGGAGGCAGACGAGATTGGTCGACACAATCCCTACCTTCTCAGTTGGTGACCGGTATGTGAGAACTCTGTGTGCTATTCTATCTGTTGTCAGGTTGTCAGGAGAAGTGTTGGGTGTGGGTTTAGCGGCCACAGTGGAGAAGCAGTGTGGCCTAGTGGAAAGATCCCGGGCCTGGGAGCCAGAAGGATCTGGATTCTAATCCTGACTGTAACGCTTGTCTGCCTTGTGCCTTGGACAAGTTACTTGGCTTCTCTTTGTCTCAGTTACCTCAACTGTAAAATGGGGGTAAAGACTCTGAGACCCATGTGGGACAGGGACTGTGTCCAACTTGATTAGCTTGAATCTACCCCAACGCTTAGTATAGTGCCTGGCACATAGTAAGTGCTTAACATATACCATACAAATATATATTTTATTCCTGAAAGGATCCAGACAGTCTCCATGCATCTCTAGACTGTATGCTCGTCTATTTTTATGTATTTATTATTTATTATGTGCTCCCCGCGTGCCAAGCACTGTTCTAAGCACTCGAGTAGATACTCGGGTAGCACTCGGGAGAAGCAGCGTGGCTCAGTGGAAAGAGCACGGGCTTTGGAGTCGCAGGTCATGGGTTTAAATCCCGGCTCCACCACTTGTCAGCTGTGTGACTTTGGACAAGTCACTTCACTTCTCTGGGCCTCGGTTAACTCATCTGTTAAATGGGGATTAAGACTGTGAGCCCCCAGTGGGACAACGTCGTCATCTTGTAACCTCCCCAGCGCTTAGAACAGTGCTTTGCACATAAAAAGCGCTTAATGTATGCCATCACTATTATTATTATTATTATTACAGGTTAAATCTCTTTGTATGCAGTTCCAGTCCCACATAGAGCTCACAGTTTAAGTAGTAAAGAAAACGAGTTCGGTGTGGTCAAGGAATGTGTCTATCAACTCTGTTGTACTTTCCCTAGTGCTTAGTATGGCACACAGTGAACGCTTAATAGATACCACTGGTTGATCGATATTGATGTGGGGATAAAAGCTGTATACTAGTGGAAAGAGCAGAGGGTTGGGAGTCAAAGGGGTGGGAGTTATTTGCCTGCTGTGTGATCTTGGACAAATCGCTTAAATTATCTATGATTCAGTTTCCTCTTCTGAAAAATGGGCATTAAAATACCTGTTTTCCTTCCTCTTAGACTATGAGCCCCGTGTGGGACAGGAACTGTTTCTGATCTGATTGAACTTTATCCACTCCAGTGTTTGGAACATAGTATGTGCTCAACAAATACCAGAAGTAGTATTTAAATCTGATGAATTGAACATATTATTATTATGGTATTTACAGTCTAATATAACATGTGTAACCTCAAACTGGCTGTGTGTCATCAATCAATCGATCAATCAATGGTATTTATTTAGTGCTATCAATTAATCGTATTTATTGAGCCCTTACTACTTGCAGAGCACTGTACTAAACACTAGGGAGAATATAGGACAACAGAGTTGGTTGACATGTTCCTTGTCTACAAGGAGTTATAGTCTAGAAGGGAAAGCAGCCATTGATTAATCAAACCATCAGTCAGTGGCATAGCTTGAGCTCCGACCATGTGCAGAGAACTGTACTAAGCACTTGTGAGAGTCAAATATGATCGCCATGATCTTGCCCATCAGAGGAAAGTAGGAATAGTAGTACAAGTATTTACAAAGAGCTTACTGTGTGATGATTTGACACATTTGTAATGTTTAAAAACGGTCTTCTCCTACACAGCTAAGACATCTTATCTCTGGGAAGGAAATGGCCAATCTCACGCTGGTGATGGGATTCCTCCTGCTGGGATTCTCCGAGGCCCCGGAGCTGCAACTGGTCCATGCCGCGCTGTTCCTCCTGGTCTACCTGGCAGCCCCGACCGGGAACCTCCTCACCGTCGCCACCACCGCCCTCGATCGGCGCTTCCACACCCCCATGTACTTCTTCCTCAGGTACTTGACCGTCCTCGACCTCTGCTACAACTCCATCACCGTCCCCAAATCCATCCACAGCTCCCTGACCGACTGTAGAGAAATCTCCTTCCTGGACCTTGTCTTTCAATTGCTTTTCCTCCTGCTGTTCGCCTTTTCTGAGCTGTACTTCCTGATAGCCATGTCCTACGACTACTATGCCGCCATCTGCCGCCCCCTGATCTACGAGGTCATCATGGACCGTGGGACCTGGGGGAAGATGGCGGTCGCCTCCTGGCTGGGTGGTATCGTGGGCACCGACATGCACGGTGTTGCCACCTTCTCCATTGGCTTTGGAGGGTCAATCAATCAATCAATCAATAAGTCGTATTTATTGAGCGCTTACTATGTGCAGAGCACTGTACTAAGCGCTTGGGAAGTACAAATTGGCAACACATAGAGACAGTCCCTACCCAACAGTGGGCTCACAGTCTAAAAGGGGGAGACAGAGAACAGAACCAAACATACCAACAAAATAAAATGAATAGTATAGAAATGTACAAGTAAAATAAATAAATAAATACATAAACAGAGTAATAAATATGTACAACCATATATACATATATACAGGGTCCAACGTGATCTGCCATTTCTTCTGCGACACCATCCGCCCCTGAATGATGGAAGTTTCAGGCCCCAGTGGGAACCTCCAGGAAATTGGAGTCACGGTCTTCTCCGCCATTCTGAACGTCTCATGCCTTGTCTCCATTATCGTTTAGTACGTGCACATCTTCAGGGTCGTACTGAGGATGTTGGTTGCCGAGGGCCGGGACAAAGTCTTCTCCACCTGCCTGCCTCACCTCGCCATGGTGATTTCATTTATCTCCATGGGGACTGTCGCCCACCTCAAGCCGCCCTCAGACTCCTCCTCGACGCTGGACTTGCTGGTGTCCATGTTCTATACCGTGATGCCCCCCGCCCTGAACCCCCTCATCTACAGCCTGAGGAACCGGGACATGAAGGCCCTGAGGAGGTTGTTCGGAGTGGGAGGTTGGCTTTGAGAAACAGGGACACATGAAGTTCGTCCCGGGGAAGGGTACCCTGGGGGAAAATCCTGGGGGAAACACGTCACCTACTTCTAGGGAAGGCTCAGCCAATCGATCACTCAATTAAACGGGCAAAATGTTTTGACGGTAGTTGTTTAGCACTTACTATGTGCCAGGCACTGAACTGAGTGCTGGGGTAGATACAAACTCATCAGGTGGGACACAGTCCCTGTCCCACATGGTAATCACTTCCAGTTCAATAGTGGAACCCTGAAATAAACTCCATTTAATTGTATCAATGATATTTTGTGAGCATTACTGTGCAGAGTGCTGTTCTAAGCACTTGGGGTGATACAACACCGTTGGTAGAAACGTTCCCCGCCCACAACGAACTCACAAACTATGTATGCAGGAACACCTGAATTAAACCACCCAGACCTGTAATTCTAGAGCAAAGCATACAAGCCTGAGTAGTAGTGTGGAGAGTGGAAAATGCATAGGGCATGGTGTCAGAAAGCCCTCCATACTAATCCCGGCTTCACCACATGCCTGCTGTGTGACCTTGGGCATGTCACTTTATTTCCCTGTGCCTCAGTTACCTCATCTGGAAAATAGGGATTAAGCTTGTGAACCCAATGTGGGACACAGGCTGTATCCAACCTGATTAGTTTGCATCGACTCCAGCCCTTACTACAGTGACTGGCCCATAGTAAGTGTTTAATAACAACAACATCAAGGAGGAGAAAGAATCAGAAGCAGTCAAGGGTGTGTCTGTAAACAGACTGGTCTTTGTCTCAGCAGGAACTAAGGACATAAATTAAAATGAGAGACTCTTAACTCTTCTCATTGCACCTAGAACAGCAACAACAAGCAGGAGAAAGAATCACAAGAAGTGAAGGGCGTGTCTGTGAACAGGCTAACCTTTGTATCAGCAGAAACTAAAGTCATAAATGAAAATGAGAGACTCTGAAGTCTTCTCATTGCCCCTAGAACAACACAAGAAGCAGGAGAAAGAATCAGAAGCAGTTTGTAAACAGACTGGACTTTGTCTCAGCAGGAACTGGATTTCCCAGACTAAGCCCCACTTTTGCTCAGCTTCCTCTCCCATCCGTATCACCTCAGCTCACTCTCTTTGCTCTTCCCCCCACCTCTCCACACCCCACAGACCTTGTGTATTTGTGTATATATGTATAATTCTATTTATTCATATTGATGCCTGTATACTTGTTTTGATGTGTATGTATCTATAATTTAATTTATTTATATTGATGCTTGTTCACTTGTTTTGATGTCTGTCTTCCCCCTTCTAGACTGTAAGCCCTGTGTGGGCAGGGATTATATCTCTTTATTGCTGAATTGTACTTTCCAAGCGCTTAGTACAGTGCTCTGCACACAGTAAGCGCTCAATGAATGCGACTGAATGAATGAATGAAGGATGAATATCAAGGATGAAGACCCTTGTCATGCTGTCCACCCCATTATTCATTCATTCAATCAATCATATATAATGATAACAATAATGGTATTTATTACGTGCTTCCTATGTGCCAAGCACTGTTCTAAGCAGTGGGGTATATACAAGGTAATCAGGGTGTCCCATGTGGGGCTCACAGTCTTAATCCCCATTTTACAGGTGAAGTAACTGAGGTACAGAAAAGTTAAGTCACTTGCCCAAGGTCAAAGAGCAGACATGTGGCAGAGCCAGGATCAGAACCCATGACCTTCTGGCTCCCAGGCCCGTGCTCTATCCAGTACGTCATGCTGCTTACTATGTGCTTACTATGTGCCTACTATGTGCAAAGCACTGTACTAAGCACTTGGGAGAATATAATTCAACAATAAACAGACACATTTCCTGCGTACAATAAGCTCACAGAGCTCCTGGATGGCAAAGCCAACCATGTGCCTTGGTTTCGTTGCACTCTCCAGAGCACTTAGCACAGAATCCATCTCTCAGTAATCAGTCGATAAACAGTATTTGTAGAGTGTTTACTGTGTGCAGAGCCCTGTACTAAACTCTTGGAAAAGCACCATACATTCGAATTAGAAGTTGCAATCCCTGCCCATAATGAGTCTTCAGTCTAAAGGAGGAGACAGACATAAATAAATTGGAGATAGAGTGCAAGGATGTGTATGTAAGAACTGTAGACTAGATAGTAAGCTCTTTGTGGGAACGTGTCCGCCAAATCTGTTATAATGTACTCTCCCAAGCTCTTAGTATAGTGCTCTGCACATACCAAGCACTCAAATACAATTGATTTATTCATGTGGGACTGGGGTGAATATTAAAATGCTTAAGGAATATTGACCCATAATCATAGGTGATGCAGGAGGAAGGGCAGGTAGGGGAAATGAAGCCTTCATCAGGGAAGGCATCTTGAAGGAGATGTGATTTTAGGAGGGTTTCATCACTCGATAATCCACTGTTGAGGGAGCCAATAAGATAATAATAATAATAATGATAATAATAATAATAATAATATTTGTTAAGCGCTTACTATGTGCCAAGCACTGTTCTAAGGGGGCTGGGGTAGATACAAGGTTATCAGGTTGTCCCAGGTAGGGCTCACAGTCATAATCTCCATTTTACAGGTGAGGTAACTGAAGCACAGAGAAGTTAAGTGACTTTCCCAAACTCACACAGCTGACAAGTGGTAGAGCTGGAGGTTAATGAATTTGAGGATGTTTTGAAGTGTTTGGAAGCTGATAGCTAAGGCATCTGTCCCCGCAAGTCTCTCTGCCAAGAGTCCCTGCTCTTCCCGCCTGTGTGCCCAAGTAATTGTTGCAGCTGGAGGGCTTTGAGAATCCAAGGGGAGCTCTCCCCATATATACCAACATATCACTCTCTTCGACGATCCCGTGCTCCAGAAATATTGGTTTCCCCAGCCCCCAGATGTGAAGAGCACCTGGAGAGACATTCTGGTCCTTCTCTCCTGATTGCCTCTCTCAATTCCTTAGATCCTACAGAAAGGGCAGTAGGACCCTGGAAAGACGAAGTGATGTAGCGCAGAGGCGATGGGAAGAATTAAATTCCGACCCCTAACCATCTTGCCATCGGCCACCCACTCGTGGAGTGATCTGGAAAAAGGATCTGGGGATAATCATTTCTCTTCCTCCCATCTCAGCTGTTTCCAGCTCAGCTTCCTTCTCACCGCCTTGCTCACGAGGCTGAGGGTGGACTCTCCAAAACTGACTTCTACACAGCTCATCCAGTGGAATCATTTCACCGGACCAGAGTCGGAATCTGTTTGCCTTTTCGCACCAGGACTGGTGATTAGGGATGAAACAAAGAAACCAACAGTCCCCCCGGCCAATCTGCAGCCTCTATCGTATTTAAGAAAATGGAAATTGGGTATATGTGCTACTAATCCAGAGTATTTATTGAACACTCCTTCTTTGCAGAGTAGGGGAAAGTGCAATATAGGACAGAATCTCTAACTTCGAGGAGCTTATGGTCTAGTCTGCCCTGTGTGGATTACTCCTCGCCCTACCCCAAAATTCCACCCTGCCTGCAAAATCGCAGATGCTGAAGAAGTCAGGGAGAAAGATTTGGCCATCAGTAGCCCGCACTTACTAGCCCTGTCCCAGTCAAACAGAGATGGTCCACTCCTAAATGTGAGTCCAGGAGTGGCCTGGGAAAGAGCCAAGGGTACCAGGAGTATGAGCCGAGGTTCTCATTGACCTCGGAGAGTGGAAGGCATTAAGGAAGAGCTGAGGAGTGAGAAGTAGCGTGGGACTGCGGGTAGAGCCAATGCCTTGGAATCAGAAAGGATCTGGGTTCTAATCCTAGCTCAGCCACTCGTCTGCCATCTACTGTGTAACTCTAGGGCAAGTCACTCCACTTCTCTATGCCTCCGTTTCCTCATCTCAAAAATGGGGTTTCAATACATGTTCTCCCTCCTACATAGACTGT
Source organism: Tachyglossus aculeatus (assembly GCF_015852505.1). Lineage (NCBI taxonomy): Eukaryota > Metazoa > Chordata > Mammalia > Monotremata > Tachyglossidae > Tachyglossus > Tachyglossus aculeatus. The sequence goes on along the minus strand of NW_024044864.1, from coordinate 39,889 downwards.
GAGCCTCATGTGGAACCTGATTATGTCTTGTCTACCCCAGCGTTTAGTACAGTGCTTGGCATGTAGTAAGCACTTAACAAGTCATGTCTACTTGTTTTGTTTTGTTGGCCCTCTACCCCATTCTACACTGTGAGCCCATTGTTGGGTAGTGATTTTCTCCGTAGCCGAATTGTACTTTCCAAGCGCTTAGTACAGTGCTCTGCACACAGTAAGCACTCAATAAATGCCATTGAATGAATGAATGAACCAGCTAGAGTAATCCATCAGTGGTATTTATTGAGCACTTACTGTGTAGAGAGCACTGTGTTAAGTGCTTGGGAGAGTCCAATTTAACAGACTTGTTAGACACATTGGTCCCCAGAGAAAGTCGAAGGGAACAGAGAAGCTTGGGAAGAAGGAATAGAAAGGGAACGTGCTAGAAAAATTGATGTAAAATCTACTTTATTTCTGTTAGAACCTGTTGGGATCTAGAGTCCATATCCTACTTCTCCCTTTTCAGTATTAAATGACCAGAAATTCTTTCTAAGAATCTACCCTCAATGCCTCCTGCTTCAGGGTCAGCTACTGACTCTTATCCTGGCTCACGAGTAGGCGGAATGAAAACCCTTCCCTTTCTAAGCTGGGAAGAACCCTTGAAAGATTCTCCCACTCCAGGGTAGATTTTTCCAAAAATTTCCCGTTTCTTCAAGGGATCAAATTTCCTCCCCCTTTCTCGCCCCTCTCCACATCCTTCCACCTTTCTTTGGAGCCGAGGTGTCCTGAAGGGGATCTAGGACAGCAGCGTGGCTCAGTGGAAAGAGCCCGGGCTTGGGAATCAGAGGTCTGGGGTTCTAATGCCGGCTCCACCACTTGTCAGCTGTGTGACTTTGGGCAAGCCACGTAACTTCTCTGTACCTCGGTTTCCTCATCTGTAAAATGGGGATTAAGACTATGAGTCCCAGGTGGGACAACCTTGATTACTTTGTATCTACTCCAGCGCTTAGAACAGTGCTTGGCATATAGCAAGTGCTTCACAAATGCCATTATTATTGCTATTATTATTATCATTATTATTATTATTATTATCTTAGGATCGGGGCTCCCTAGGGGCCAAGAACCCAATCTATTTCACTCCCAGACCATAGTACAGTGCTTTGCACATAGAAAGAGTGAAATAAATACCTTTCCTACTACATCAGAATGTCACTGAAACTGCACAGGGTGCTCAATCAATGCTACTGTTGGGTGACCTTGGGCAAGCCACTTAACTTTTCTGTGCCTCCGTTACTTCATCTTTAAAACGTGAGCCCCACGTGGGACAACCTAGTATCTACCCCAGCGCTTAGAACAGTGCTTGGTACATAATAAGGACTTAACAAATACCATTATTATTATTGTTATTATTACTACTACTAATACTGACTTGCTTTTTCTCTGGTTCTCTTTCTCACTTGCTCTCTCCTGTTTTTCTCTCCTTTTCACTCCTTCAGACTTTTTTTCCTTCCCTCTTTTCCTCATCCTCGCTCTCATTTTTTCTCTCGTCCTCTTGCTATTATTTTCTGTATCACTCTCTCCCTCTCATTTTTCTCTCCCGCTCATCTTTTCTTGCACTATTTTCTCCCTCACTGTCTTTCCCCCACTCCCAATTTTTCTTTCCCTCTCCCACTCTTACCCTTGCTCTCTCCTTCTCTTGTTTTTCTCTCTTGTTCTCACTATTTTTCTCCCTCTCACTCTGTCCCGCATTTTCTCCCCCTCTCACTCTTTCTCCTTTCTGTCTCTGGCTTTTTTTCTCTCCCTTGTGTTCTCTCTCACTCCCTCTTGCGTTTCTCCCCCTCTCACAGTCTCATACTTTCTCTCCCTCTCACTTTCACTCTCTCTTTTGATTTTTCTCTCCTTTATGCTTTTCTCCTAACTCTCTCTCTCTCTTATTTTTCTCTTCCTCTCACTCTCACTCTTGCTCCCTTTTCTCTCACTCCCTCTGTTCCCTCCCTCTTACTATTTTCTCCTTCACTCTCCCTTGTTCTCTCATTTTTCTCCCCGTCATGATCTTTTCCCCTCTCTCTCTGTCTTGCCTTTTCTCTCCCTTGCACTCTCTTTCCCTCACTTCGTTCTCTTGCTTTTTCTCTCCTCACACTTTCTCTCACTCCTTTTGCTCTCTCTCTTTCCCTCTCCCTTTTCCTCCCTTGTTCTCTCTTTCCCCCACTCTCTCTCACTTTTTCTCTTCTTTCCCTCACTCCCTTCCACTCATGTCCTCTCCTTTTTCTCTTTCCCACTCTCTTTTTCCATCACCCACTCTCCCTGTCTCCCTCACTTTTTTTCTCTCCCTCACTCTCTTATTTTATCTCTCCTCCTTCCTCTCTTCCCCTTTCCCTCTTTCTCTCCTTCTCTCTCTCTCCCTGTCCCCCTTGTCTTTCCTACAATGACGAGGATGATGCAGAATGACAATTCTAGGGAGGACTTTGTCATGGTGGGTTTCTCTGCTCAGCCCCAGTTAGAGAAGATCTTCTTTGTGGTTTTCTTGATATTCTAACTCCTACCCCTGGTGGGCAACACCGTTATCATTTTGGTGACCCCACTGGTTCTCCGTCTCCATACACCCATGTACTTTTTCCTGTCTCAGCTGTCAGAGGTGTACCTCTGCTTCATCACTGGCATCTTGCCCCAGCTTCTGCAGAACAACCAGGATCCCTCCAAGACCATTACCGTAGTCGATTGTGGGGTCCAGCTGTATGTCTCCCTGGCCCTAGGGTCGATGGAGCGCATCCTGCTCACTGTTATGGCCTTGGACCATCATGCTGCCATCTGCCAACCCCCTCACTACACCACTGTTATGCAACCACGGCTCTGCCGGGTCCTGGTGGACTTACTCCGGCTGTGTGGGGTGGGGGACACCGTGATTCAGGCCACAGCCATCTTCCGCCTGCCCCACTGTGGACACCAGCGGCTTCCCCACTTCCTCTGTGAGATGCCCGCCATGCTCAAGCTGGCATGTGTGGTATCCGGGCCAATGAGATCCAGCTCTTCGTGGGCACCTTGGTCCCTGATTCTCCTGCCCTTGAGCTTGATCACGATGTCCTAGCGTCCATTGACTGGGCTGTGCTGAAGATCACGTCACCCCGGGTCTGGAGGGAGGCCCTGGGAACCTGCGAGTCCCACCTCCTGGTGGTCACTCTCTTCTATCGGTCCACCACGGTAGTCTACATCTGGCCCAACAGCTCCTTCTCTGGAACTTTGGACAAATTTCTGACCCTCTTCTACAAAGTGGTCACCCCCACCCTCAACCCGCTCATCTACACCCTGAGGAAGAAGGACGTGAAGGGGGTGGTGAGGAGGATTCTGGGAAAAGATCAGAGTTCAGAAAAGGGCTAACATCCTGAATCAAACTGTTCTACAGTCCTTGAGAAGGGCAGGAAAGGTAGCAGCTAAAACAGACAACTTTCCACTGAAGGGAAATAGATATCTGGACAAAAATCAGATAATGAGAATAATTGTGGTATTTGTTAAGCGTTTACAATGTGCCCAGCTCTGAACTAAGCGCTGTGTTAGGTACAAGATGAACAGGTCCCATATGGGGCTCACAATCTATGTAGGAGGAAGAGCAGGTGTTGAGGGAACCGAGGCACAGAGAAGTTAAGTGAGTTGCCTAAGGTCACACTGCCGGTAAGTGGCAGAGCCAGGATTAGAACCCAGGTCGTCTGACTCCCAGGCCCATGTTCTCTCCACTAGACCAAACTGTTTCTCTAAAATACCCTCAGGGGCACACATCCAAGGAATCCTAAGCTTCGTATCCTGAAGTACACTCAGAGATGTATGTATCCATTGATGAGACACTCTATGCTAAAGAATGTGTGTTAATCAACTTTCCCACCTTCACTATGATTAATGCCTGCTTCCCTGTTTAGACTGCAAGCTCCATGTGGGCAGGAAACGTATCTGTTATATTGCATTCTCCCAAGTGTTGAGTACAGTGCTTTGCACACAGTAATCATTCAATGAATACCATTGATGGGTAAATTAATATCTGTCTCCCCCTTTGGACTGTAAGCTCGATGTGGTCGGGAAATATGTCTACCATCTCTGTTTTATTGTGCTCTCCCAAGAGTACAGTGCTCTGCATATAGTAAGTACTCAATCAATACCACTGATAGATTGATTGATGTCCGTTTCCCCCTCTAAGCTGTGAGCTCCTTTGTAAGCAGTGGACACCTCTACCAATTCTGTTTTATAGTACTCTCTCAAGTGCTTAGTATAGTATCTGCACACAGAAAGCGCACAATAAATACGATTAAGTGATTGATTGATACTGATCTCGGCCTTTCAGCACTTACTGTAAATATTCTTAATACTGTACTATTTCCCTTTCCTGCAGCCTATTTTTATGCCTGCCTTCCCCTGAAGATTCTTAGCTCAATGTGGGCAAGGAACATGGTTACCATCTCTGTTATATTGTACTTTCCCAAGTGTTTAGTACAATGTTCTGCTCATTATAAGTGCTCTATAAATATCATTGATCATTGAATAATTACAGTAAGTATGCCCAGGTGAGAGCCAGGGACAATTTTCAATCTCATACCTTGTATCTACCCCAGAGCTTAGCACACAGTAAGTGCCAGGTAATTTTTTAATGGTATTTCTTAGGCACTTACTATGTGTCAAGCACTATCCTGAGCACAGGTAAATAGTAAATATTACGATTCTTATTATTAATGATGATGATAATAATAATATTGTTCACAGGCCCAACTTGTTCCATTATTTTATGTGCCTTATTTACAGGTGATTTGATTAATGGACTAAAGTTTCAATAACGGAGAGATAGAAGTTCATTTGCACATTTACTCAATCTGTTCTCAATCCTGAAAATTGAAAACAGTTGAAATTTTGATCTTAACCCTAACAGTGCGGTCTTTTGAAATAAATATGTGAATAACTAGAAATGTTCCCTAATAGGTGGACCGAAATAACTCTTGTGTCAATGGGGCTTTGATAGTCATTGCCTTTCGTGAGGTTTCACCATGAGAAGCAGCGTGGCCTAGTGGAAAGAGCCCAGGCCTGGGAGACAGAGGACCTGGGTTCTCATCCCAGCTCTGCCACTTGTCTGCTGCGTGACCTTGGGCAAATCACTTCAGTTCTCTGTGCTTCATTTTTCCCGTTCTCCCTCCTATTTAGCCTGTAAGCCCATGTGTGATAGAGATCGTGTCCAACCTAATTGACTCGTATCTATCCAAGCTCTAATAAGAGTGTTCGACACATAGTAAGCACCTAATAAATAATATTTTAAAAATCCCTGCCTCTGCCCTCAAGAACGTGTGACCCATTGGCAAGGGGTGGAATGTGGGAGGTCAACAAAAGGTTAATGATTGTGAGTCATAATAATAATACTAATAATAATTATGGCATTTGTTAAGCGCTTCCTCTGTGCCAGGCTGTGCACTAAATGCTGGGGTGGATATAAGCAAATCAGAATAGACACAGTTCCTATCCTGCGTGGGGCTCACAATCTTAATCCCCACTATACAGATGAGATAACAGAGGCCCAGAGATGTGAAGTGACTTGCCCAAGGTCTCACAACAGACAAGTGGCAGATCCGGATTAGAACCCATGACCTTCTGACTCCCAGGCATGTGTTCTATCCACTACGCCACGCTGCTGCTGGGTCATGAAGATAGGTAAGCAACAGACTAGGACAACAAGGGTTTTGATTTCAGGGAAGATAATAAATGTGTGTGTTAAGCACTTACTCTGAGCAAAGCACTGTGCTAAGCATTGGTGTAGATACGCGGTAATCAGGTCAAGCACTGGCCCTCTCCCCCTACAGAGAACTCACAGTCTAACGGGGAGGGAGGAGAGTCATTGAATTCCTGCTCTACAAGTGAGGAAACCGAGGCACAGAGAAGTTAAGTGACTTCCCCAAGACCACCCAGCAGACAAGTGGTGGAGACAGAATTAGGACCCAGGTCTGGCAGGGAATGTGTCTGTTTGCTGTTATATTCATTCGTTCATTCAATCGTATTTATTGAGCACTTACGGTGTGCAGAACACTGTACTAGGCACTTGGAAAGTACAATTTGGCAACAGATAGAGACAGTCCTTACACAGTAACGGACTCACAGTCCCGAAGGGGGAAACAGACAACAAAAAAAGCAAGTAGACAGGTGTAAATACCATCAAAATAGATAAATGGAATTATAGATATGAATACATCATTAATAAAATAAATAGACTAATAAATATGTACAAATATGCACAAGTGCTGTGGGGAAGGGAAGGGCAGGGGTGGGGAGTGGGGGCGGTGGGGAGGGGAGGAGGAGCGGATGAAACAGGGAGCTTCAGTCTGGAAAGGCCGCCTAAAGGAGGTGAGCTCTCAGAAGGGCTTTGACCACTTATTTGGCGGATGTGTGGAGGGAGGGCATTCCAGGCCAGGGGAAGGACGTGGGCCAGGAGTCGACGGTGGGACAGGCGAGAACGACTCACAGTGAGGAGGGCAGCAAAAGAGGAGCGGAGGGTGTGGGCTGGGCTGTAGAAGGAGAGAAGGGAGGTGAGGTAGGAAGGGGCGAGGTGATGGAGAGCCTTGAAGCCGAGAGTGAAGAGTTTTTGCTTGATTCGTAGGTTGACAGGCAGCCACTGGAGATTTTTGAGGAGAAGAGTAACATGCCAAGAGCGTTTCTGTAGAAAGATAATCCGGGCAGCAGCGTGAAGTAGAGACTGAAGCAGGGAGAGACAGGAGGATGGGAGATCAGAGAGGAGGCTGATGCAGTAATCCAGTAGGAATAGAAGGGTAGGATAGGATAGGATAGGATAGGATAGGATAGGATAGGATAGGATAGGATAAGATAGGATAGGATGAAAGATTGAACCAACGAGCTGGCGGTTTAGATGGAGAGGAAAGGGCGGATCCTGGCGATGTTGTGAAGGTGACAACAGCAGGTTTGGATCACGTATTGGATGTGTGGGGTGAACGAGAGAGTCTAGTCGAGGATGACACCAAAGTTGCGGGCTTGTGAGACGGGAAAGGTGGTAGTGCCGTCCACAGTGATGGGAAAATCAGAGAGAGAACAGGGTTTGGGAGAGAAGATAAGGAGCTCAGTCTTGGACATGTTGAGTTTTAAGTGGCGGACGGACGTCCAGGTGGAGATGTCCTGAAGGCAGGAGGAGATACGAGCCTGGAGGGAGGGAGAGAGAACAGGGGAGGAGATTTCGATTTGGATATCATCTGCGAAGAGATGATAGCTGAAGCCGTGAGAGTGAATGAGTTCACCAAGGGAGTGAGTACAGATGGAGAACAGAAGGGAACTAAGAACGGACCCTTGACGAATCCCTACAGTAAGGGGATAAGGAGAGCCAGGAGAGAACGGAGTCCGTGAAGCCAAGGTTGGATGATGTGTTGAAAAGAAGGGGATGGTCCATAGTTTCAAAGGCAGCTGAGAGGTCGAGGAGGATTAGGATAGAGTAGGAACCACTGGATTTGGAGAGAAGGAGGTCATTGGTGACCTTTGAGAGGGCGGTTTCGGTGGAGTGTAGGAGAAGGAAGCCAGATTGGAGGGGGTCTAGGAGAGAGTTGGGTTCGAGGAATTCGAGGCAGCGACTCTAGACGACTTGTTCTAGGAGTATGGAAAGGAAGGGTAGGAGGGAGATACAGTGATAACTGGAAGGGGCAGTGGGGTTAAAAGAGGGGTCTTTTTAGAATAGAGGAGACGTGGGCATGTTTGAAGGCAGAGGGGAAGGAACCAGTGGAGAGTGAGCGGTTGAAAATAGAAATTAGGGAAGTTAGGGAAGGGGTGAAAATTTTCATACGATGAGAGGGAATGGGTGGATGGGGTGGCAGTTGAGAGGAGGGAGGAGATCTCCGCTGAAGATACTGCTGGGAAGAATGGGAAAGTAGAGGAGAGGGGTGGAGAAGGGGGAGGGATGACTTTGGGGAGCTCAGACCTGATGGAGGTAATTTTCCTAATGAAGTAGGTGGCCAGATCGTTGAGGGTGAGGGATGGAGGAAGGGGAGGAACAGGGGGCCTGAGGAGGGAGTTAAATGCCTGGAACAGCTGACGGGGGTGATGGGCATGGGTGTCAATAAGGGGTTATATTGGGAATGGGTGTTATACTGTACTCTCCCAAGGGCTTAATACAGTGATCTGCAGACTGTAAGCACTCAATAAGTCCGACTGATTGATTCTGAGTCCCAGGCCTATATTATTTCCACAAGGCTCTTGTTTGTGGGAAGGAAACATGTCTATCAACACTGTCATATTCTACTCTTCACAAGAACTTAGTTGAGTGCAGTAGGCGTTCAATGAATACAATTAACAGATGGATTACTGCTTTTCCAGCACATGAACAAATTCGCTCCCTTCCTGGTTCATTCATTCAATCCTTCATTCATTAATTCAATCGTATTTATTGAGCGTTTACTGTGTGCAGAGCACTGTACTAAGCGCTTGGGAAGTACAAGTTGGCAACATATAGAGATGGTCCCTACCCAACAGCGGGCTCACAGTCTAGAAGGAGGAGACAGACAACAAAACAAAACATATTAACAAAATAAAATAAATAGAATAAATATGTACAAGTAAAATAATTAAATAAATTGAGTAATACATATGTACAAACGTATGTATATAAATACAGGTGTTGTGGGGAGGGGAAGGAGGTAAGGTGGGGGATGGGGAGGGACAGGAGGAGGAGAGGAAGGAGGGGGCTCAGTCTGGGAAGGCCTCCTGGAGGAGGTGAGCTCTCAGTAGGGCCTTGAAGGGAGGAAGAGAGCTAGCTTCGGCGGATGTGCAGAGGGAGGGCATTCCAGGCCAGAGGGAGGAGGTGGACCGGCGGTCGACGGCGGGACGAGGCACAGTGAGGAGGTTAGCGGCAGAGGAGCGGAGGGTGCGGGCTGGTCTGTAGAAGGAAAGAATGGAGGTGAGGTAGGAGGGGGCGAGGTGATGGAGAGCCTTGAAGCCGAGAGTGAGGAGTTTTTGCCTGCTGCGTAGGTTGATTGGTAGCCACTGGAGATTTTTGAGGAGGGGAGTAACATGCCCAGAGCGTTTCTGCACAAAGGTGATCCGGGCAGCAGCGTGAAGTATAGACTGAAGTGGGGAGGGACAGGAGGATGGGAGATTAGAGAGGAGGCTGATGCAGTAATCCAGTCGGGAAAGGATGAGAGATTGAACCATCAAGGTAGTGGTTTGGATGGAGAGGAAAGGGTGGATCTTGGCGGTGTTGCGGAGATGAGACGGCAGGTTTTGGTGACGGTGAGCCCATTGTTGGGTAGGAATTGTCTCTATCTGTTTCCGAATTGTACTTTCCAAGCGCTTAGTAGAGTACTCTGCACACAGTACGTGCTCAATAAATGCGACTGAATGAATTAATTTCGTGAGAAGCAGTGTGGCTTAGTGGAAAGAGTACAGGCTTGGGAGTCAGAGGGCGTGGGTTCTTATCTCGACTTCGCCACTTGTCTGCTGCGCTACCTTGGGCAAGCCACTTACCTTCACTGTGCCTCAGTTACCTCATCTGTAAGATGGAGATGAAGACTTGTGAGCCCCATGAGGGACATCCTGATTACCTTGTATCTACCCAGTGCTTAGAACAGTGCTTGGCACCCAGTAAGCGCTTAACAGGTACCGTAATTATTAATTATTACCATTTTTACTTCAGGGCATCGGCTGTCGACAGCACGCCTGCTCCCAAGGAGTTGACAATCTAAAGGAAAGTTCCTTGGGGTGGCTTCTGCCCTAAAAGTTTTTCCGTCGCTGCCTTCACTTGCCGTTTCCTCAGGCTGAGGGGGTTGAGGGTGTGCGGTACCACAAAATAGTCGTGGTTCTCCTCCACCTGGTTCTCCTCTTATCTCTCCGGCCATTCAATTTCAATCTCCTTTGCGGGCTCCTCCTCCTGGTTCCCCACCTCCTGGTCGTCCTCCTATCTCTCTGGCAGTTCATTCTCAGTCACCTTTGCGGGCACCTCCTCCCCCTCCCATCCCCTTACTCTAGGGGTTCCTCAAGGGTCAGTTCTTGGTACTCTTCTGTTCTCTATCTACACTCACTCCCTTGGTGAACTCATTCGCTCCCACGGCTTCAACTGCCATCTCTACGCTGATGACACCCACATTTACATCTGTGCCCCTGCTCTCTCTACTTTGCTCCAGGCTCGTATCGATTCCTGCCTTCAAGACATCTCCATCTGGATGTCTGCCCGCCATCTAAAACTCAATATGTCCAAGACTGAACTCCTTACCTTCCCTCCCAACCCTGACTTTCCCGTCACTGTAGAGGGCACTACCATTATTCCCATCTCACCAAGCCCACAACCTTGGTGTCATCCTCGACTCCTCTCTCTCCGTCACAAAAACCTGCCTGTGACACCTCCACAACATCGACATGATCCGCCCTTTCCTCTCCATTCAAACTGCTACCTTGCTGGTTCAGTCTCCCATCCTATCTCAACTGAATTGAAGCAGCGTGGTTCAATGGAAAGAACCCGGGCTTTGGAGCCAGAGGTCATGGTTTCAAACCCCGGCTCTGCCAACTGTCAGCTGTGTGACTTTGGGCAAGTCACTTAACTTCTCTGGGCCTCGGCTACCTCATCGGTAAAATGGGGATTAAGACTGTGAGCCCCCCGAGGGACAACCTGATCACCTTGTAGCCTCCCCAGCGTTTAGAACAGTGCTTTGCACATAGTAAGTGCTTAATAAATGCCATCATCATCATCATCATCATCATCATCAGCCTCCTCTCTGATCTCCCAACTTCCTATCTCTCCCCGCTTCAGTCTATACTTCACTCTGCTGCCAGGATTATCTTTCTGCAGAAACGCTCTGGGCATGTTACTCCCCTTCTCATAAATCTCCAGTGGCTGCCTGTCAACCTACGAATCAAGCAAATCCTCCTCACTCACGGGTTCAAGGATTTTCATCACCTCACCCCTTCCCACCTAACCTCCGTTCTCTCATTTTACAGCCCAGCCCGCACCCTCCGCTTCTGTGTGGCTAACCTCTTCACTGTGCCTCGTTCTCACCTGTCCCACCATCGAACCCTGACCCACGCCCTTCCCCTGGCCTGAAATGCCCTCCCTTTAAAGCCCTTTAATCTCCCTTTAAAGCCCTACTGATAGCTCACCTCCTGCTGGCCTTCCCAGACTCAGTCCCCTTTTTCCTCTCCTCCTACCCATCTTCCCGCCCTACGTCCTTCCCCTCCCCACAGCACTTGCATTTATTTGTACATATTTATTACTCTATTTATTTTCCTATTCTATTTATTTTGTTAATTATGTGCATATAGCTATAATTCTATTTGTTCTGACGATTTTGACACCGTTCTACATGTTTTGTTTTGTTGTCTGTCTCCCCCTTCTAGATTGTGAGCCCGTTGTTGGGTAGGGACCGTCTCTATATGTTGCCGACCTGTACATCCCAAGCGCTTAGTACAGTGCTGTGTACACAGTAAGCGCTCAATAAATACGATTTAATGAATGAATGAATGAATAGAGCACAGGCGGCGTCAGTTCCAGCACCGAGGGGGAGTCGGATATCGGCTTCAAGTAGGCAGAGGAGCCCAAAGTGATGAAAAGTGTGAAGATGGCGAGGTGGGGCAGGCAGGTGGAGAAGGCTTTGTCCCTCCCATCGGCGGCCGGCACCCTCAGCACGGCCCGGAAAATGTGCACGTACAAGACGACGATGAGCATGAAGCAGAAGGGTAAACTGACAGTCGTGGCTATACTTATGTTTTCGGCGCCTTGTCTAGGGGTGCAACGAAGCCTCAGCAACTGGGGGCCGTCGCAGAAGCACTGGTGGACGACATAGGGCCCGCGGAATGGCAGGGTGATGGCGCTGTAGAGGGCAGCATTCAGACCGCTGTTGAGCCAGGAGGCGGCCAGCATGGAGGCACAGGCCCACCGGTGAATGATGGTTTCATAGCGCAGGGGGTGGCAGATGGCCACGAAGCGGTCGTGGGACATGAAAGTCCACAAGGCCATCTCCGTTCCCGCTAAGCAAATCACGAGAAAGATCTGGGCAGCGCAAGCAGGCAGGAAGATGGAGTTGACATTCGAGAGGGAGTTGAGGATGGATTTGGGGATGGTGACGGAGAGGTATTAGAGGTCGGTGAGGGCCAGGTTCCTGAGGAAGAAGTGCATGGAGGTGTGTATACGCCGGTCGAGGACAGTGACGGCGACGATGAGGAGATTCCCCCTCCGGCCGCCAGGTAGACCAGGAGGAACAGCGCAGTGTGGACCACCTACAGCTCCCGGATCTTCTACATTTCCAGCAGCAGGAATCCTGTCACTACCGTGCGGTTGACCACGTCGTCTGACATCAGCCTGAAAGTCCACACTGAGAACCTGAGCATCACCCCAAGGTCGGCATTGTCAGAAAGATGAAACTGTTGGGTTGGATGGAACGTCTTAGATTCCTTCTCCCTCTACCTCCGGCCCTGAGTGGGATTTGGTCACCAAGGAGACACGGACCATGGCTGGGAGATTCCTCTGGACAAATGGAGAATTGTCCACAGCTCAATATAATCTTGCGGACAGGGAACCTGTCTACCTATTCTGCTACACTGCACTCTCCTATACGCTCAATACAGTTCTTAGTATCCAGTAAGAGCTCGATAAAAATGTTGACTAACTCATCATTTATATGTGCCTTAATGATATATTAATGATAGTATTTTTTAAGTATTGAGCATACTTACTTGAAGAGCAGCATGGCTTGATTCTCTCCCTAGACTGTACGCTTCTTGTGGGCAGAGAATGTGTCTGTTATACTGTTGCATTGTAATAATAATAATGATGGTATTTTGTTAAGCGCTTATGTGCCAAGCACTGTTCTAAGCGCTGGGGCAGATACGAGGTAATCAAGTTGCCCCTCGTGGGGCTTACGTCTTAATCTCCATTTTACAGATGAGGTAACTGCGGCTCAGGGAAGTAAAGTGGCTTGCCCAAGGTCACACAGCAGACAAGTGGAGAGCCGGGATCAGAACCCACGTCCTCTGACTCCCAAACCCGGGTTCTTGCCACTAAGCCATGCTGCTTCTCATGTTACTTCTCTGGGTTGATCCCCCAGGCCAGCCCTGGGGAGGGTCTTAGGGTGTATTGAGAGTCATTTCTGGATCTATCTAGTTTTGCAATCAGAGGACGTCAGAAAATACAACTGATTAAATGACCGATTGATTGTTTGTAGTCATGAACAAGATGAAACTCAGAGAAGCAGCGTGGCATAGTCGAAAGAGCATGGACCTGGGAGTTCGAATGACCTTGGTTCTAATCTCAGTTCTACTACCTTTCTGCTGTGTGACCTTGCACAAGTCTCTTCACTTCTCTGGGCTTAAATTCCCTCATCTGTAAAATGGGGATTGAAACCGTGAGCCTCATGTGGGACAGGGATTAGGTCCAACCTAATTAGCTTGTTTCGAATCACAGCACTTAGTACAGTACCTGGCACATAATAAGTCCTTAACAGGTACCATTGAAGGAAAAAAAATAAACTGATGTGCCCACCCGTTGACCCAGATGGTCACTAACAGGGGGAACCGTTAGGATGCTGTTGCTATGGGAACCCTGCAGCTAAGTGCCATCAGCGGATCCTCATCTCTGGGGACTCAAAGATTATGGGGACGAGGCGCCGTGATCCCGCTCTCTGGAGACCCCCCTCAGAGCAGCGGTGGCTTTATCTAAGGGGACGGGGGCCCTGTCCGGAAAGCACGTCTCAGTGTCCTCCGGAGAGCAGAGAGGGGCTGACGGCTCCTCGCTGTCCCTCGTCGCCACTGCATCCAGGAGTCCGAGGAGGGAGGGGGGACCAGCCCTGCCCAGAGAGGGTCAGGGGTCCCCCAGCCCCACGCTGGGCCGGTGCAAGTGACCGGGGGTGGGGTGGGACAGAGAGAAACCATCAGGTTCATCTATGTGAGTGTGAGGGTGACTCTGGGAAGACGTTCATACCCAGGGTCCAGGGTGGAGTTAGAACCAAGGCTGTGTACACAAGCAGAGAGAAAACACTTGCCCCTATGGTAGCCCTCTGTTCTCCATCCATCGCCCAAACCCCGGCTACCATGGCTGCCGGGCTAAAGCGTTATGGCACGGTGTCAGCCCCATGCAGTGGTGACTTCAACAATCCGCTCAACTCTCTGGGCTGGGACAAGAGGGTATTACTGAAACCGCACAATCCAGATGCATCATCACCAATTCCTCCTCACAGGACTTCCCCCACAAAATCTTGGGCGGATGCAAGAGAGAAGCAGTGTGGCCTAGAGGATGGAATGTGGACTGGGAGTCAGTGGACTTGTGTTCCAGTAACTTCTCAACCTCTTTTTTATTTTTAAATGGTATTTTATATGTGCTTACTATGTGTCAAACATTGTTCTAAGCACTGGGCAAGTTAATTAGGTTGGACACAATCCCTGTACCTCATGGGGCTCACAGTCTGAGCAGGAGAGGGAACAGGAGAATTGAGGCACAGAGAAGATACGTGACGTGCTCAAGGTCACACAGCAAGCAATTGGGAGAGCTGGAATGAGAGCCCAGGCCAACGCTCATTCCACTGGGCCAGGCTACTTCTCTTCTGGGGGATTTGGAGGCAAGTCACTTTGCTTCTCTGTGCCTCAGTTCCTTCATCTGTAAAATGAGCCCTGTGTGGGACGGTGACTGTGACCCACCCAATTTTCTTGTATTCGCCCCAGTACAGTGCCTGGCACATACTGAGAGCTTAAGAAATACCATAAAAAGAGAGGTAAAAGGCATGATCGCTGCCCTCAAAGACTTCCCAATCTAATAGGCTAGATAAGCAAAATGTCATTTACAACTGGGAGGAGAAAAGAATGGAACAATGGATATGTGGATGAGAAGCATCCTGGCTTAGTGGAAAGAGCACGGGCATGTGAGCCAGAGGTAGTGGGTTCTAATTCCAGCTCCTCCACTTGTCAGCTGTGTCACTTCCGGCAAGTCATTTCACTTCTCCGAGCCTCTGTTACCTCATCTGTAAAATGGGGATTAAGACTGTGAGTCCCAGGTGGGACAACATGTTTACTTTCTATCTCTCCCAGCGCTTAGAACAGTGTTTGGCACATAGCAAGCGCTTAACAAATACTACCATCATTGTTATTAGTACTTGTGATTGATTTTCATATTTTTGAGTGCTTAATGTGTGCAGAGCACTATTCTAAGTGCTTAGGAGAGTACCCTATGAAGGAGTTGTTAGGCATGTTCCCTTCCCTCAAGGAGCTTACCGCCTAGGGGGAAAGCAGACAATAATCAGTCAACCAATCGGAGACATTTATTGAGCGCTTACTGTGTGCAAAGCACTGTACTAAACGCTTGGAGGAATACCTTATAAATGAGTAGGTAGACATGTTTCCTCAAGGAGTTGACAGTCTAGAGTAATGAACCTTACCTTCAGTAGCAATATCCTGAGGGTCTGCGGCTGCATTAAGTCTGGAGATGGTCACTCACAGATGTTGGGAAGATGTGAATTAGCTAAATCTTCCTTGAGAAGATGGAATTCCAGAGGGTTTTTGAGGATGGAATATCTTCGGGCTGGGGAATTGAAAAGGGTGGATTTCCAGGCCAAAGGAAGGGTTGGAGCAAGAGGTGGGAGGAGGAAGCGTCGAAGGCGAGTCACAGTGAGAAGGTTCTTTTTGGAGGGTTGGTTGAACAAAGCAGATAATGAGGAGGAGAGATAAAAGAAGTGGATGGCACTGAAGCCAATTATCAGGCATTCACTGAAGTCAATCCAACTACAAGCCGTTATTCCTCTAGACTGTAAACGCGGTGTGGGCAGGAACTGCGTTTGTTTATTATTCTATTGTATTCTCCCCAGCATTTAGTACAGTCCTCTGCACACAGTAAGCACTTCGTACGTATTACGAAACGAATTCATTTTCCACTTTACAGGAGCTGCTGCCATCAGGTTCCCTGTGCTAGAAGCTGTGTGTTTTTGTGTGTGTATGTATGTGCATGCAAAGTATTCGGTAGTGGAATCAGCGAACAGGTTCAGGCAGTGGGGAGGGTTGAAGATGAAGATAGAAAAAGATCTCCCTCCAGACCGTAAAGTCGATGTGGGGAGGGAATGTGTCTACCAACACTGTTAGAGTGGCGGAGGGGAGACAATCTCAGGAATTCCCTTTAAATCGACCAAAATAATGTGAAAATCTGGATCTTTCCTTATCCCTGCTGTATATGAAATTCAAAGATCATTTTGAATGCAATAACTCTCTCCTTTCCATAGGGAATCACTAGTTAATATCCTGTCAGTTTCTTCACTCATCCCATCAGTGGATTCTAACTTTGGCTCTTCCCTCATCAACTGCAGAATAATAATGATGACATTTGCTATGCACTTACTATATGCAAAGCACTGTTCTAAGTGTTGAGGAGGGATATAAGGTGATCAGGTCCCACCTGGGGCTCACAGCCCTAATCCCAATTTTACACATGAAGTGACTTGCCCGAAGTCACACAGCTGACAGGTGGCAGAGTCGGGATTCGAACCCAGGACCTCTGACTCCTAAGCCTGGGCTCTTTTCACTAAGCATTGCTTCAAGTAAATGCTGCCTCCCAAAAATGTCCAACGTCTCCACGGTGATGGATTCCTCCTGCTGGGTTTCTCGGAAGTCCAGGAAGGAGCTTGAGCTGGTCCCCGCTGCGCTGTTCCTCCTGGTCTACCTGGTGACCCTCTTGGAGAACCTCCTCATCGTTGCTGTCACCGCCCTCGACCGGCGCCTCCACACCCTCATGTACTTCTTCCTCAGGAACCTGTCTGTTCTCAACCTCTGCTACATCTCAGACACCGTCCCCAAATCCGTCCATAACTCCCTGACCGACCGTAAGAGAAATCTCCTTCCTTGGCTTTGTGGTACGGATATGTCTGGTGATTTTATTTGGAGGTGCAGAATATTTTGTCCTTATGGTGATATTCTACAACCGCAATGCCGCCACCTGCCGCCCCCTGTACTAGGGCATCATCATGGGCCAGGGGGCTTGTGCGAATATGGCCATCACCTCCTGGCTCTGTGGAGGGCTGTTAGGGGTGCTATTTTCAGCTTCGATTTTCTCCCTGTCTTTCCGCGGATCCAATGTTGTCCAGCGGTTCTTCTGTGACGTTCCCTCCATGCTGAAGATCACCTGCTCCGAGGACCACATCGCCATCGACGTGAGTGTGACCGTCGGGTAGCGTTACCCGTCTTCTGCTTAGTCTCTATCGTCATCTCGTACGTGCACATCTCCTGAGCCGTGCTGAGGATACCCGCCACCGAGCACCTGCCTACCTCACCTCGGCGTCATCACTCTCTTTTTCTTGACTTGTTTTTGTGTTTACCTGAAGCTTCCTTCAGGTTCCCCCTCGACGCTGGACCTGCTGGTTTTCGTGTTTTACACCTGGTTTCCCCCGCCCTGAACCCCCTCATCTACAGCCTGTGGAACCGGAACGTGAAGGCCGCCCTGGGGAGGGAACTAGGCAGGCAATGGCTTCCATCTTGGGGACGTGAAGTCACCATTCTTTGCCTGCTGAAGTTAACATGGCCACGGTGAATGACCCCAACAGCTTTCAGAGGCCGGATCTTTTTGTGTTCCACCCAGAGAGCAACCTAGGGGAAGGGAAAACCATCTATAACACTTACGTAGAGCAAGCTCCTCATTTCTACAGACAGATTGGGTCAGGCTAGATTTGTCTCCTGCCTCCTGAGATGAAGGCCACCCTTCGAAGGAGGGCACAAGTCTTAATGGAAGGTGACAATCAAAGTCCTACTTTTGTCATTCAGAACTGATTTTCCCCGAGAAATAATGTCATCGGTGGGGAGAGTAGATTCTGAATTGACTCATCTCCCTGCTGCGGAACCCGACCTGAAACTTCTAAACTTTACACTGCCCAATTACCAGGTCTTTGAATCTGGACCAGCGCTCATTGTCTCGCTGACAGTCCTTCATCGGCCCTGCATTGGACCTTCGTCATCCCTCCATCATCGCTTCATCATCCCTCCATCATCTCTCTGTCACCACTTCCTCAACACCCCATCTTCCTTCCATCTCCCTAGACTGTCAGCTCGTTTTGAGCAGGGAACACGTCTACCAACTCTGTTGGATTGTCCTCTCCTTAACCCTTTAGTCCAGTGCTCCGCACACAGAAAGCGCTCAGTAAACACCATCGATTAATCATTTCTCCCAGACCTCTGACAAGCCGAAGTCGACATATATAATTGCGGTTCTACACCAGACCCTTCCCTGTTTAACCAGACTTCACTTTGCAGTTTATTTTCCCCGTCTTGAGACTGTTGCAATTGGATGCCCTGCACCCGCAGCTCTGTGTGTGTGTGTGTGTGTGTGCGCGCATGTGTGTGTGTGTGTGTGTGTGCGCGCGCGCGCGCGAGTGTGCCCATGCTCAGGGAAAGGTAGGAAAATCAGGGAGCAAATCCCAGGCTTTAAGGAAGGGGGAAATCTGGGTAGGGAACAGTGGGGAATGTTCTCCATCTCACCCTAGGGAACAGGTTTGGGGATGATGGAAGAGCCGAATGAGTGACTAGGTACGTTTATGCATGTATGCGTCTACCCACTCGTTTGTATTTTACTCTCCCAAGTGATTACCACAGTGCTCTGCAAACAGTAAGTGCTCGATAAACACGATTGACTCTGTGCGACTGTCCGTGTGTTGGAGAACCCCGGTCTGTGAGTGAGCGGTAATACATGTGAGGGCATTATGTGTTTGGATGTATTTATGTTTAGGTGAAATTTTGGGTGTGAGAATGAATTTGTGTGCTTCAGGGCTCCTTGTATGGTTGGTATACCCTTGCCTTTTGTGTCTACGGGGCGATTAATAAACACCGTTATTGCTGTTACCAGTCAGTCAATCAGCTCAGGACAGTGCTCTGGACACAGTAAGCGCTCAGTAAATATGATTGAATGAATGAATATTTATTGAGCTCAGAGCAGAGTTCTGTGTATAGACCACTATACTAAGTGCTTGGGAGAGTACAATATAACAATGTAACAGACACGTTCCCTACCCACAATGAGTTTACAGTCTCTGTTCATATCCTTAATTTATTTTATATTAACATCTTTATCCTCCTTTAGACTGTAAGGTTTCTGTGGGGAGGGAACATGCCTATCAACTCTGTTACATTATATTCTCCCAAGTATTTGTTACAGTGCTCTGCACACAGTAAATGATCAAAAATTAGATTTCTCAATTGCTTGATAGACTGATATGACAAGTTATAGTAGGGCCTTTGCTGCTATTACTGATATTATTATTATGACTGTTTTTACGTCTAATATCTTTGTCATCCTGTTGCTCCCACTTGGAGAATTATGGTGTCAACCCTCCTTTGGAATTCCCTCCTAGTTACGTGGAAGTCTTTTACCAAGTTTCTAGGTCATTTGGTAATTGATAACTATCTTCCAATATACCATAGGTTTCTCCTTCTATAGACTCACCGGCAAAATTCCTGTTGATTTCTTCACCTCATCAAGATCTTTATCCTGTGCAGGGAGTCATCATCATCTACCAATGACCAACATCTCCACGGTGAGGGAACTTATCCTGCTGCGTTTCTCCGTGGTCTGGGAGCTGCAGCTGGTCCAGGCGGAGCTGTTCCTCCTGGTCTACCTGGCGGCCCTGACTGGGAATCTCCTCATCGTCACTTTTACCGCCCTCGAACGGCGCCTCCATATCCCCATGTACCTCTAAATCAGGCACCTGTCTGTGCTCGACCTCTGCTACACCTCCGTCACCGTCCCCAAATCCTTCCACAACTCCCTGACCAACAAGAGATCCATCTCCCTAGTGGGCTGTGCCATCCAGGTCTTCTCCGTGGTCTGGTCTGTCGGCTTAGAGCTGTCCGTCCTCACAGTGATGTCCTATGACCGCTACGCTGCCATCTGCCTCATCCGAAGCTACGAGGTGGTCATGGCTCCAGGGTCCTTTGGGAATATGGCCGCCGCCTCCTGTCTCAGCAGGGGCCTGTTTGCAGCAATGTACTCAGCTGCGACGTTATCCCTGTCCTTCTATGGGTCCAGCACCGTCCACTAGTTCTTCTGTCACATCCCCCCGCTGCTGAAGATCACACCCTCCGAGATGCATATGTCCACCGACGCGACTGTGATTTCTGAGGCAGCCTTAGGCGTCGTCTACTTCATTTTCATCGCCGTCTCACACGTGCACACCTTCAGGGCCGTGCTGAGAATGCCGGCCGCCGAGCGCCGGGCCAAAGCCTTCTCCACCTGCCTGCCTCACTTCTTCGTCGTCACTGCTTTCCTCTCTACGGGCTTATTTGTTTATATCAAGCCGCCCTCAGACCCCTCCTTGATCGCGGACCTACTGGTGTCCGTTTTCTACACAGTGGTGCCCCCGACCCTGAACCCCCTCATCTACAACCTGAGGAACCGGGACATGAAGGTCGCCATGGGCAGGATCCTAAAAGGGTCATTCACCAACACCTGCTCTGGGACAAAATGTCTCCTTCCTTGTGCAAATAATCGCACACCACCACTTAACCAAGGAATTGTCCTTGGACCTAGCCATATACTTAGCTGTCCTATAGGGTTCACAGTAAACGCTCGATGTTGATGATTTTTCAAAGTCTGGGAGGGAGGCGGCTAAGACTGAAGTATGACTGACAATCTAGTTTTGGGGAGGCATCATGGCCTACGGGAAGGGGAGATCTTGTAGACTGTAAACTCACAGTGGGAAGGGAATGTGTTTAACAACTATTAAACTGTACTCTCCCAGGTGCTTAGTATATTAAATCCTGTTCTGGGGAGGTTCATCCCTGCTCTGCCACATGTCTTCTGTGTGGCCTTGGGCAAGCCACATAACTTCAGTGTGCCTCAGTTACTTCATCTGTAAAATGGGGATTAAGATTGTGAACCTCACACGGGGCAAACCGATTACCTTGTACCTGCCCCACTGTACTTACAATAGTGCTTGACACATAGCAAGTGCTTAACAAATACCATAATTTTTAAAAAAATTTTATCATGTCCTAAAAGAATGGGAATCGTTCTAGGCTATAAACTCACTGTGGGCAGGAAATGTGTCTACCAGCTCTGTTATATTGAATTTTTCCAAGTGCTTTGTACAGTCCTGGGCCCAGAGTAAATGTTCAATTGATTGAGTGATTGATTGAGTCTCGAGTTCTGATGTCAGCTCTGCTACTGGCCTGCTGTGTGACTTAGGGGCAGTGACTTAGCATCCCTAGAATATATCTTGCTCTTACTCTCTGAGTCCCTGTGGGACAAGAATTGTGTCTCAATTGATTTTTCGTTTCTACTCCAGCACGTGGAACAATTTAGGCACACAACCTCTTAAAAAATACAATAAACACAGCTGGCACTAGTCAGCTGTGTGACCTTTGTCAAGTCACATAACTTCTCTGTGCCTCAGGTACCTCATCTGTAAAATGGGGATTAAGAATGTGACCTCCACGCGGAACAACCTGATTACCTTGTAACTCTCACAGCGCTTAGAACAGTGCTTGGCACATAGTAATGCCATTATTATCATTATTATTTATGATGATATCATTATTAGTAACGATTATGAAAACATAATGATATGCTCTTTAGCAAGACTCTGGGGTGGGAATGAAAGTTGGGAAATAGAAGGAGGTATGGCAGAAGGGAAGAAAGGGTGAATGCAGCCCCATCTTTCTTGTCAACTCCATCCTCTCTCATCAATCTGTCGTTTCTTCCTTCTATCCATTAATCCTTCCAAACATTCGTCTATACATCCATCTAACCATCCATCCAAAGCACGGCCTTGACAGTCAGAGGTCGCATCTTCTAAACCCAGCTCTGCTATTTGTCTGCCCTGTGACCTTGGGCAAGTCACTTCACTTTTCTGTGCTTCAGTTACCTCATCTGTAAAATGGGGATTGAGACTGTGAGCCCCATGTGGGGCAGGGACAGTGTCAAACCTGATTACCTTGTATCTACTACAGCACTTAGAATGCTGCTTCGCACGGAGTAAGCGCCTAGCAAAGGTCGTAATTATTACTATTTTTATTATCAGTGGTATTTATTGACCACATGCTGGGTGCAAAGCACTGTAGTAAGCTCTCAGGTAAGTTGAAGAGAGATATATTTACTTTGTTCCCGCTCTCCAGGAGATTATGATCGAATGGGGGAGATAGACAGAGAATAACTTATGTAGAGGAGGAAGGAGAGAAGGGAAAGATGAGAAAGTGGATGAATGCTTGATTCAGGAGTACAGTTTATATAGCCAGTATGAACAGAGCTTTAACGGGTATGCAATCAGGACAAGTCAGAAGAAGCAGCATGGTCTAGTCGGTAAAGTGCAGAGATTGGGTTTTAAATGGATATGGGTTCTGATCTCGAGGACCTCACCACGTTTCTGCCGTGTGACCTTGGGCAGGTTCGCTTAAATTCTCCGTGCCTCAGTTCCATCATATGTAAATGGGGATTGATATGTGGGCCCCACCTGGGACATGGACTCTGTCCAATCTGATTTGCTTGCATCTACTCCGGCAGTTAGTATAGTGCCTGATATAATAATAATAATAATAATAATAATAATAATAATAATAATGGCATTTGCTAAGCGCTTACCATGTGCAAAGCACTGTTCTAAGCGCTGGGGGGATACAGGTTGATCAGATTGTCCCGCGTGGGGCTCACAGTCATTCTCCCCATTTTACAGATGAGGTAACTGAGGCTCTGAGAAGTTAGGTTACTTGCCCAAGGTCACACAGGAGACATGTGGCAGAGCCGGGATTCGATCCCATGACCTCTGACTCCAAAGCCCGTGCTCTTTCCACTGAGCCACGCTGCTTCACCGGTAAGTTGGATATATAGTAAGCACTTCACAACGACCATAGGAAACAGTTAAAATAGGCACATTGACTGACAGATTGAGAACCCCAGATTGTGAATTAGACAAAGGTGGAGCTACTAAAAGTGGCTAAAGACTGTCGTTGAAAACAGGAAGCATTGGGACGCTGGAATGCAGATACCGCTGTTTCCACTGGAACCCCGAGGGCCGACACCATCGTTGATGCTCTAGTGACCGGGCCTGTGTCTCCCAGGAGCCTCTGAAACCACATGCCTAGAGGGTTCTTGACTTGTCCAGGCCACGAGGCCCCTCGGCAGGGCCCCGAGCCATCCTCCTGGGATGTCCCGCGGAGCAACACCTGCTATAGTTTCAGGGACAGGGGCCCATCTGGAGAGCTTCTCGGAGGCTGAGGGAGAGCAGAGAGGGATAGAGAGATCCTCTCTGTTCCTTCCTGGCTTACCGAACCCAGATGTCTGAGAGGAAAGAGGGGATCAGGCCTGCGCTGCAGAGGTCAGCAATCCCCAGCCCCACGCTGCCCTGATGAGAGTGACCGGGGGATGGAGGGGCAGGGGGAACGAAGATCAGGATGGAAGAGATGGAGCCAGTCTGGGGACTAAGGTGGAGTTCAGACCAGGGCTGCGACTCCCAGTGGGGCAGTGGGGCTAGCAAGAGGGGAGGCTTTTTACAGTTCAGTAACCCCCAACAATCACACACTCTCCTCCTTCCTCCTCAGGCCTTGCTACCATAATAATGATGACATTTGTTCAGCTCTTACTATATGCGAAACACTGTTCTAAGCTCTGGGGGATACAAAGAGATCAGGTTGTCCCACGTGGGGCTCACAGTCTTAATCATAAGAGAAGCAGCGTGGCTCAGTGGAAAGAGCCCGGGCTTTGGAGTCAGTGGTCGTGTGTTCAAATCCCGGCTCTGCCAATTGTCAGCTGTGTGACTTTGGGCGAGTCACTTCACTTCTCTGGGCCTCAGTTCCCTCAACTGTAAAATGGGGATTAAGACTGTGAGCCCCCTGTGGGACAACTTGATCACCTTGTATCTCTCCCAGCGCTTAGAACAGTGCCTTGCACATAGTAAGCGCTCAATAAATGCCATTATTATTATTATTATTATTATTATTATTAATCCCCATTTTACAGATGAGGTAACTGAGGCTCAGAGAAGTTAAGTGACTTGTCCAAAGTAACACAGCTGACAAGTGGCAGAGCCGGGATTAGAACCGATGAACTCTGGCTCCCAGGCCTGTGCTCTTTCCACTACACCATGGTGCTACCATGCCAACTACCCGCCAGGCTACAGTGCTCCAGCACAGTGTCAATACTATGGACAGTCACTTTGGGCTTTCTTGGATCCCAGAATCCCTTGCAGATGGTAAATGACAGGCAGGACTGAGAGATTGTGACCAGCTTTGGACCGCCACTGGAACTATTAGCAATTCCTCCCTGTAAGAGATTTTCCCAAATGTTGGGAGAGTACAAATAGCGGGAAAGGTTGGAATTGATACCTTCATGGGCTTTTCAGCTGTCTGTGCTACCTTGACACGGTATGATTTACTATCAATGAAGTAATCTAAATCATATTTATTGAGACCTTATTGTGTGCACTAAGCACTTGGAGAGTAATACTAATAATAGTGATACTTGTTAAGCTCTTACTATGTCCCAAGCACTTTCCTAAGCGCTGGGGTGGATACAGGTTAAGCACTGTCCTTGTTCCACATGGGGCTCACAGTCTTAACCCCCATTTCAGATACGAGGTAACTGAGGTTCAGAGAAGTTGAATGACTTACCCATGGTCACACAGCAGACATGAAGCATAGCCGGAATTAGAACTCAGGTCCTTCTGACTCTTTCTGACTCAGAAGCCTGTACTCTATCCACTTTAGAACACCATAACAGACACATTCACTGCCCCTTCTAGAAGGAAAGAAAGAATGGAAAGATGAATATGAAATTATTGCGTGCCATTTTACAGATAAGGAAACAGAGGCCCAGAGAAGTGAAGCAACCTGAGCAAGGTCCCACAGCAGAAAAAGTAGAAAGGCAGGTTTAGAACCGAAGTCTTTTGACTCCCACTAAGCTAGAGTCAGAGGTCGCGTGTTCTAATCCCAGCTCTGTTATTTGTCTGCCCTGTGACCTTGGGCAAGTCACTTCACTTTTCTGTGCTTCAGTTACCTCATCTGTAAAATGGGGATTGAGACTGTGAGCCCCATGTGGGGCAGGGACAGTGTCAAACCTGATTACCTTGTATCTACTACAGCACTTACTTCGCACACTTGCTTCACACACTTGCTTCGCACACAGTAAGCGCATAGCATAGACCATAATTATTACTATTTTTATTATCAGTGGTATTTATTGACCACATGCTGGGTGCAAAGCACTGTAGTAAACTCTCAGATGAGTTGAAGAGAGATATATTCATATTGTTCCTGCTCTCCAGGAGATTATGATCTAATGGGGGAGATAGACAGAGAATAACTTATGTAGAGGAGGAAGGAGAGAAGGGAAAGATGAGAAAGTGGACGATTGCTTGATTCAGGAGTAGAGTTTATATTGTCAGTATGAGCAGAGCTTTAACCGATTTGCAATCAGGACAAGTCATAAGAAACAGCGTTACCTGGGGGTAGAGCAGTGACCAGGGGCTCAAAAGAACATGGGTTCTGATCCCGGTTCCACCACATTTCTGCTGTGTGACCTTGGGCAAGGTCGCTTAAATTATCCATGCACCTTTTCCCTCATCTGTAAAATGGAGATTGAGATGTGAGCCCCACGGGGGACGTGGACTCTGTCTAATCTGATTAGTTTGTATCTACTCTGGTACTTAGTAGAGTATCTGATATATAGTAAGCGTTTCACAACGACCATAAGAAAAATTAAAAAAGGCTGATTGACTGACAGATTGAGTGCCTTAGATTGTGAACTAGAAAAAGGTGAAGCCATTAAAAGTGGCTAAAGACTCGTTGAAAACAGGAAGCATTGGGACGCTGGGATGCAAATGCCACTGTTTCCACGGGAACCCAGAGGGCCGGCACCATCGATGATGCTGCAGTGACCGGGTCCTTGTCTCCCAAGAGCCTCAGGAACCACGTGACCAGAGGGTTCTTTACTTGTCCAAGCCACAACGTCCCTAGGTAGGGCCCGAACCATCCTCCAGGGATCCCCCTCGGAGCAGCTCCTGCTGTATCTACAGGTATCAGAGCCCGTCTGGAGAGCTTCTCAGGGTCTGAGGGAGAGAGGAGAGGGACCGAGGGCTCCTCTATGTTCCTTCCTGGCTGACCGAACCCAAGGGTCTGAGGTGAAAAAGGGGACCAGCCCAGCCCTACAGAGGTCAGCGACCCCCAGCCCCATGCCGCCCTGATTAGGGTTACCGGGTATGAGTTGGATGCAGGTGTGGGGGGAACGAAGATGAGGATGGAAGCGATGAAGCCAGTCTGGGGCCTAAGTTGGGGTTCGGACCAGGGCCGCGGCTCCCAGAGGGGCAGTGGTGCTAGCAGGAGGGGAGGTGATTCCCAGTTCAGTAACCTCCAACAAGTACACACCTCAAATCCTTACTCTTCACACCTCTCTACCATAATAATGATGGAATTTGTTCAGCATTTACTATATACGAAGCACTGTTCTAAGCACTGGGGGGGGGGGATGAAACGTGAACAGGTTGCCCCACGTGGGGCTCACAGTCTTAAACCCCATTTTACAGATGAGGTAACTGAGGCTCAAAGAAGTTAAGTGACTTGTCCAAAGTCACATAACTGACAAGTGACAGAGCCTGGATTAGAACCCATTACCTCTGGCTCACAAGCCCGTGCTTTTTCCACTATGCGATGCTGCTACCATGCCTACTACCCTCCAGGCTACCATGCTCCAGCACAGTGTCAGGTCTATGGACAGTCACTTTGGGCTTTCTTGGGTCCCAGAATCCCTTGCAGAGGGTAAATGACATGCAGGGCTGAGAGAGTGTGACCAGCCTTGGACTGCCACTGGCACTATTAGCAATTCCTCCCCGTAAGAATTTTTTTCCCAAATATTGGAAGAAAACAAAAACCGGGAAAGGTTGGAAACCCTGCTTTCATGGGCTTTTCACCTGTCTAGGCTACCTTGACACAGTATGATTTACTATCAATCAAGTAATTTTAAATCATATTTATTGAGACTTTTTTGTGTGCACTAAGCACATGGAGAGTAATACTAATAATAGAAGTCCTTGTTAAGCTCTTACTATGTCCCAAGCACTTTCTTAAGCGCTGGGGTGGATACAGGTTAAGCACTGTCCTTGTTCCACCTGGGGCACACAGTCCTAACCCCCATTTTAGAGATGAGGTAACTGAGGTCCAGAGAAGTTAAATGACTTACCCATGGTCACACAGCAGACATGAGGCAGAGTCGGAATTAGAACCCATGTCCTTCTGACTCCCTCTGACTCCCAAGCCTGTACTCTATCCACTTTAGAACACCATAACAGACAAATTCCCTGCCCCTTCTAAAAGGAAAGAAAGAATGGAAAGATGAATATGCAATTATTGCGTGCCATTTTACAGATAAGGAAACAGAGGCCCAGAGAAGTGAAGCAACTTAAGCAAGGTCCCACAGCAGCAAAAGTAGAAAAGCAGGATTAGAACCGAAGTCTTTTGACTCCCACTAAGCTAGGCTTGGGAGAGTACAATAAAACAGACCTGGTAGATGTGTATGCTACCAACAAGAAGCACACAGTCAAGAAAAGAACTCCTGGGCCCATGCTTTTTCCACTAAATGAGGATGGAAATGAGTTGAATAGCACTTGAGTTTGGTGAACTGGGTTTGAAGGGCTGGGAAATGAATGGGGAAGCTGGTAGGAGGAGAGAGGGATTCTAGCAGTGCTCAGAATTCGGGAAGACCTGTGCTCTCTCTGATTCTGATTGGATAAGAGAGGGAGCTCCAGGCTAGGATGGAAACGGGAGAGTCGATCGTGAGTAACAACTAGAAAGTTGGTTGAGAGCTGAGAAGACGAGTTGAACGATGGACAGGAAAGAAGTGCAGTCTTGGGGCAGAAAGGCTTCAAGCCGATTGTGAGTTTTTGTTGATTGTGAAAAGACACAACTTGTCCTGAGTGAAAGCTGACGAGAGGAGAAGATATAGGTTGAGCGATGCTTTAGGAATGGACTAGATGAATGATGAGGTATTCTTGTGTTTGTGCAAGTCAACGTGTGACTGCAGATATTGAGCAAATTGAATCAGTTTGATGTATATGTGGGTTTTATTTTTGTTGTTTGTCTTATGATATTGTTATGTGCTTATTATATGCCAGATACTTTACTAAGCACTGGGGTGGATACAAGCTAATTAGGTTGGACACAGTTCCTTTCAGTAATAATCCCCAATTTACAGATGAGGTAACTGAAGCACAGGGAAGGTAAGTTACTGGTCGTAGGTCATACAGCAGACAAGGGGCGGAGACAGGGTTATAATTCAGGCCCTTCTGTCTTCCAGGCTAATTCTTTCTCCACTAAATGGATGAATTTATGTAAAAAGGCACTTCTTGTTTGACTCTAAAGCCATCGAAAAAACTTCGCAGCAGTCATGTTCATATCTATACGTTATCTGAGCTCTCCTATCCCCTATTCATTTTAGTTTGTCTCCTCAACCAAAAATAATACTCTTGATAGTTATTAAGTGCTTACAAGGTTTCAAGCAAAGTATTAAGTTCTGGGGGAGATTCAGGACAATCTGGTAGAACACATCCTTGTCCCACGAAGCATTCACAGACAAAGTAGGAGGGAAAACAGGGAACGAATCCTCATTTTACTATTGAACAAACTGAGGCATAGAGAAATTAAATCACTTTCTCATGGCTATGCAGCCGACAAGTGGTAGAGTTGGGATGCGAAGCCAGGTCGTCCGACTCCCGTGTCTGAGTTCTTTCCAATAGTACCCTGTTTCTACACACTTTGTCGCTTGGTGCTTCCAATAGAATGTAATCTCCTTGGGGGCAGTGATCTCATCTACTATTACTGTGTCCTCCTTGGGTACTCAATGAATAGAATTGATTGACTTATTCTTCTTCCTTCACCCTCAACATAATTGTCTCTAAATTGAAGTCTTCCTTCCATCTTCCTTTTCAGAGAATCGAATCCCAGAAATGTTTAATGTCTCCACGGTGAACTCAAATATCATTTTGAATTCAATAACTGTCTCCTCTCCATAATCACTAGCAAGTGTCCTGTGAATTCCTTCACTCATCCCATCAGTTGACTCTACCTTTGGCTCTTCACTCATCATATACAGAAATCAATGTTGCCTCCCAGAATTGCCTAACGTCTCCATGGTGAGGGAATTCCTCCTGCTGAGTTTCTCAGAAGTCCGGGAGCTGCAGCTGGTCCACGCCACACTGTTCCTACTGGTCTACCTGGCGGCCCTGACAGGTAATCTCCTCATCGTTGCCGTCACCACACTCGACCGGTGTCTCCACACCCCCATGTACTTCTTCCTCACGAACCTGTCCGTCCTCGGCCTCTGCTACATCTCTGTCACCGTCCCCAAGTCTGTCGTCATCTCACTGACCAATCGTAGATCCATCTCCCTCCTGGGCTGTGTGGCCCAGGTCTTTTTGGTGTACCTGCTTGCAGCTTCAGAACTGTTTGTCCTCATGGCAATGTCCTATGATCGCTACGCCAGATCTACCACCCCCGGGTTATTAGCTCATCATGAACAACACGCCCTGTGGAAAGATAATGGCCACCTCCTGGCTCAGTGGGTTGCTGATTGGTGTCCTGTATTCAGCTTCAACTTTCTCCATGAGATTCTGTGGGTCCAACATCGTCCAGCAGTTCTTCTGTAATGCCCCCGCCCCCCGCTGAAGATCTCCTGCTCCGAGAACCACGTCACCATCGATGTGAGCATCACCGGTGGGGTAGCGTTAGGTGTCGTATGCTTCGTCTTCCTCATCATCTCCTAGGTGCACATCTTCCAGGCCGTGCTGGGGATGCTGGCCTCCGAGAGTCGGGTCAAAGCATTCTCCACCTGCCTGCCCCACTTCACGTCTTCACCGTCTTCTTCTTTACGGCCATCATCTCCTACCTCAAGCCCGTGTCAGACTCACCCTCGACCCTCGACATGCTGGAGTCCATGTTCTACACCGTGATGCCCCCCACCCTGAACCCCCTCATCTAAAGCCTGAGGAATAGGGACATGAAGGCCGCCCTTGGGAAAGCCCTAAAGAGAAGATTCCTCCTCCCTCCTCTAAGAGATTAAATGTCTGTGTCCTTTTGCTCAACTACCAGATTCCTCATCAGGGTTCTGACCGTGGGGGTATCCATATAAAGAGCTGTCCAAAGAGAAAGTCCAATGTCTGTGGATTTGTCACTGTCTGGGACAGAGGCTGATTAGACATGTGTGACTGTATGTCCGGTGTGGGCAGGGATTGTCTCTCTTTAGGACTGTCTCTCTTTATTCTGAGTGGTACATTCTAAACGCTTAATACAGTGCTCTGCACACAGTAAGCACTCAATAAATATGATTGAAAGAATGAGTAAATGACTGGTAATTGATTGTTTGGGGGGGGAATCATGGCATAGTGGAATGAGCATGTGGCTGGGAGCCATGACATTTGAAAGGTCTGCATGGTTCTGCCACTGGCTTTCTGTATGACCTTGGTCCAGCCACATAACCTCTTCGGGGTCTCTCTGTAAAATCGGGATTCAATATGTGCTCTCTCTTTCTCTTACAGTCTGAGCCCCTGTGGATCAGGAAATGTTTCCGATCTGATTAGTTTGCTTCTACTCCAGGACTTGGCAGTCTTTTGCAAGTAAATTCTTAATAAATTCAATAATGATAATGTTGACAGTACTACTGATAATAACAGTAATTCCATGAATTTTACGATAACTTGGTGTTTATGAAAATCAGAAAATCAGAGGGTGACAAGGGAGAAGGGACACAATCATGGAAACTGTACCTCACATTTGACTGCTTGTTTACTTATTTTAATGCCAGTCTCCCCCTTGTAAACTGTGAGCCCGTTTTGGGCCGGGATTACGTCTACTTGTTGATGAATTGTACTTTTCGAGCGCTTAGTACAATGCTCTGCACAGAGTAAGCACTCAAATGCGATTGAATGAATGAAGAAATGAATTTGACTGATCAAATCCTTGTCTCGAATCCATTCGTTCATCCATCCACCCATCCGTCCGACTGTCCATCCGTCCATCTGTCTGTATGTTTATCCATCTGTCTGTCCATCCAACCGCCCATTCACACATCCATCCATTCATAATGATAAATACAATGGTGATATTTGTTAAGCGCTTAGTATATGCCAGGCACTGTGCTAAGTGCTTTGACAAATACAAGCTAATCAGTTTTAACACAGTCCCTATCACACGTGGGGCTCATAGTTTTAATCCCCATTTTACAGATGAGGTTACTGAAGCGTAGAGAAGTGAAATGCCTTGCTTAAGATTACACAGCACACAATCCACGCATGCATCCATCCATCCATCTATCCATCCATCTACCCACCCACCCTTCCACCATCCATCCATCCAACAAACCATCGATGAATCCGTCTATCAATTATTCCATCAATCAGTGATATTTGTTGAATGCATCCTGGGTTTAATGTACTGTAGTGAACACTTCAGGGGGATCGAAATAAATCAAACACCATCCCTGCTCTACAAGAACATCAAAGCTAACAGGGGAAATAGACCCAGAAGGAATTAATGAGTGGATGAAGAAGAGAATGGAAAGAATGGTAAATAGATGACAATGTGCTCAAAGAGTACATTTTATAAAAGCCACTATGTACAAAACTATACTGATGGGTGTGAGTGCTAAAATGGAAAATTGGTCTAAGATGCTGATTGGTAGTTGGGAGAAGATGACTTAGGGAATAGAAAAATACATCGTGTGCGGTATCGTGGAAGTGGTGAGGTGACTGAACGGCATTGAGGCTGTGGTCTGATGGACTGGAAGGTGGAGGAGGAGGAAATGTGGACTGGCAGATTATTTCTCCATTTTCCATCACTGAGATATTTTGAAATGGGGCAGAGCCATTCAGAGGAGAGACTGCAGTGACTTCCTCACCCCAGTTGGTACAGTGGCTCAGCTCTGAGATGAAATAGGACGATGTCTAGGCTACAAGCTATTCCTTCTGTAAGCAGGGATTTTCCCAACGTGTACACCCACTCACTATCAGTGACTCCTTCCCAACATCCCCTTCTCAGAACCCTCAGCTCCTCCCAAACTGATAATAATACTAGAAATAAAAATAATTGTCCATATAGCTTTAATTCTATTTGTTTTGACGATTTTGACACCTGTCAACATGTTTTGTTTTGTTGTCTGTCTCCCCCTTCTAGACTGTGAGCCCGTTGTTGTGTAGGGACCATCTCTATATGTTGCCAACATATACTTCCCAAGCGCTTAATACAGTGCTCTGCACACAGTAAGAGCTCAATGAATACAATTGAATGAATAATTGCATTTGTTAAGCGCTTACTGTGTGTCAAACACTGTTCTAAGCGTTGGGGTAGATAAAACGTAATCGTGTTGTCCCACTTGGGATTCAAAGTCTTAATCCCCATTTTCCAAATGAGGTAACCGAAGCAAAGAGAAATTAAGTGGGTTGTCCAGTGTCACAAAGTAAACAAGTGGCAGAGCCAGGATTAGAACCCACGTCTCTGACTCCCAAGCCCCGGCTCTTGCCACTAAGCAATGCTGCTTCTCACGCTGCTTCTCTGGGTTGATCCCCCAAGTCAACACAGGGGAGAGTCTTAGGATGGATTTAGCGTCATTCCTCGTATTTTCTAGATTTTCAATCAGAAGACGTCAGAAAGTACAACTGATTAAATGGCCGATTGATTGTCTGAGGTCATGAGCAAGGTGAAACTGATGGAAACAGCATGGCCTAGTCGACAGAGCTTGGACACGGGAGTCAGAATGAACTGGGATTTAATCTCGGCTCTGTACCTACCTGCTGTATGACCTTGGACAAGTCTCATCACTTCTATGATCTTCAGTTCTCTCGTTTGTAAAATGGGGATTGAGACTGTGAGCACCATGTGGGACAGGGACTATGTCCAACATGATGAGCTTGTATTGAATCCCAGGACTTAGTACAGTGCCTGGCACACAGTAAGAGCTTAACTGGTACCATTGAAGAAAAAAAAGAAGCTGAAGTGCCCACCCGTTGACCCAGATGGTCACTAACAGCGGGAACCGTTAGGATGCTGTTGCCATTGGAACCGTGCAGACAAGTGTCATCACCGGATCCTCATCTCTGCGGGGACTCAAAGACTGTGGGGACGAGTCATCGTGATCCAGCCAGATGCTTCATCACAAATTCCTCCTCACAGGACTTCCCTTACCAAATCTTGGGAGGATGCAAGAAAGAAGCAGTGTGGCCTGTTAGATAGAGCATGATCTAGGAGCCAGTGGACTTGGGTTCTAATAACGGCTCCCCCTCTTTTTTTAATGGTATTTGTTATGCGCTTACTATGTGCCAAACGTTGTTCCAAGCACTGGGTAAGTTAATCAGGTTGGACACAATCCCTGTACCTCATGGGGCTCACAGTATGAGAAGGAGGGCGAACGGGAGAACTGAGGCACAGGGAAGATAAGTGACTTGCACAGGGTCACACAGCAAGCAATTGGCAGAGCTGGAATTAGCGCCCAGGCCCATGTTCTTTCCACTGGGCCAGGCTGCTTCTCTTCTGAATGATCTGGGGCAAGCCACTTAACTTTTCTGTGCCTCAGTTCTCTCATCTATAAAATGGGGACTGAGACTGTGAGCCCTGTGTGGGACAGGGCGTATGACCCACACAATGTTCTTGTATTCGCTCCAAGGTTTAGTAGAGTGCGTGGCACATACTGAGAGCTTAAAAAATACCGTTAAAAGAGAGGTAAAAAGCGTGATTCCTTCCATCAGAGACTTCCCAATCTAATAGGCTGGATAGGCAAAATGTCATTTACAACTGGGAGGAAAAACGAATTGGAACCATGGATATGTGGATGTGAAGAAGCATGACTTAGTGGAAAGAGCAGGGTCATAGGAGTCAGAGGTTGTGGGTTATAATCCCAGCTCCTCCAATTGTCAGCTGTGTCACTTTGGGCAAGTCACTTCACTTCTCTGTGCTTCTGTTACCTCATCTGTAAAATGGGGATTAAGACTGTGATTCCCAGTTGGGACAACCTGATTACCTTCTATCTCCCCTAGCGCTTAGAACAGTGCTTGGCACATAGTAAGCGCTTAATGAATGCTATCATTATTGTTATTAGTGAAGGATTTTCATATTTCCGAGTGCTTGATGTGTGCAGAGTGCTATTCTAAGTGCTGAGGAGAGTACCCTATGAAAAAGATGATAGACGTGTTCCCTGCCCTCAGGAGCTCACCGTCTAGGGGTGATGCAGACATAAATCGGTAAACCAATCGGAGAAATTTATTGAGCGCTTATTGTGTGCAGAGCACTGTACTAAATGTTTAGAGGAATACCATATAAATGAGTTGGTAGACATGTTTCCTCAAGACGATTAGTCTAGAGTAATGAACTTTACCTTCAGCAGCAATGTCCTGAGGGTCTGTGGATTTATTTTTTTTAGACTGTGAGCCCACTGTTGGGTAGGGACTGTCTCTATGTGATGCCAATTTGTACTTCCCAAGCGCTTAGTACAGTGCTCTGCACATAGTAAGCGCTCAATAAATACGATTGATTGATTGATTGATTATTTAGTTTAGAGATGGTCACTGAGAGATGGTGGGAAGAAGTAAATTAGCTAAATCCACCTTGAGAAGGTGGAATTCCAGAGTGTTTTTGAGGGTGGGATATCTCTGGGCTGGGGAATTGAAAAGGGTGGATTTCCAGGCCAAAAGAAGGGTGGGAGCCAGAGGTGGGAGGAGGAAGCGTCGAAAGCCAGTCACGGTAAGAAGGTTCTTTTCGGAGGGTTGGTTGAAGAAAACAGATAGTGAGGAGGAGAACTAGAACAGGTGGATGGCACTGAAGTCAGTGATCAGGCATTCATTGAGGTCAACTCAACTACAATCTGTTATTCCTCTAAACTATAAGCTAGTTGTGGGCAGGGACTGTGTTTATTATTCTATTTTATTCTCCCCAGCATTTAGTACAGTGCTCTGCACACAGTAAATGTTCAATAACTAGACTGAACGCATTCATTTTCCACCTTGTAGGAGCTGGAATTTTTCCAACCGCTTAATGCTCTCAGTTGTCATTCAATAAACACCATTATGATTTCTCTTCCTACTTTTACTGTTGTTAGTATCATTATCTATTGCATAATATATTTCAATATTTAAGTATTAATTCAATCAATCAATCTATCAATAAATCAAATTGAATAACAACAGTAGACCAAGGTACATTCTTTGCACACAAGGAGCTTAAACTCTTCAAAAATGTTACAGTTGCCTGTGACACACAGCCATTCAGTGGCAGAACTAGAGTGAGATATTGGGGTCCTTTTCTTATTTTTTTGGCCAAGTCAATCTGAATATTGCATTCAACCATGACTAACTAAATGGGCTAGGGTTCCTATTCCCCCTACCACGAAATATCTCCGATCTCCAGAGTTGAATCACAAAGCTATTATTAATCATGGAGAAAGAATGACGGGTACGTTGAGGTTGTTCGGGGAAGGAGTCCCAGAGAGGGGACCACGTGGGACTGGGCAGTCATTACGTTTGTGGGGGCCGCGACCACAGAGAGCCCACCATCCCGGCCTTCTGAGATTCCCAGATGGTCAGCCGTCTCATCGGAGCCCCGGGACCGTCCTCCCAAGGGGAATCCCCCAGGAAATAACCTGGCTGCCGTCTGAAGGGATGGCGCAGGCATCCGGAGAGTTGAAAGAGGGAGGGATGATTCTGATGGCTCCCGCCCCTACCCAGACCTTCCCGTCACCCCCACCAGCGTACAGGACCGATGAGATGAAGTGAGCCGCTCTCTCAGCAGAGGTCGGTGCTCCGCAGCCCAGGACAGGCCTAGTGTCTCTGGAGAGGAGCAGGGAAAAGGTGAGGGGCAGGGAAGGGAAATTTCAATATAAGCCCAGAATAAGAGGACCAAAGTTAGAATTTATCCTATTCTTTTATGTTACTTTCCTGAGGAGAGATGAAAAATTCCAGCTAGTACCCCCTCCATGGCCACATGAGGGGGTATGGGTCTTTGTGAGTGAGGGGAACTCAGCTACCAATCAGTTGTTAGTGGAAAGAGCCAGGTTCTGGGACACAGAAGACCCCCTCATCTCTGCCACTGGCCTGCTGTGTGATCTCGGGAAAGTCGCTTAATCTTTCTGTGCTCCAGTTTCCTCATTTGCTAAGTGCTTAGTACAATGCCTAGTATCCGCTAAGTGCTCAGCAGATATCACTGATTGAGCAATCAATCTGTAGCTTTAATTTAAACATCATAGCTTTCAGCAAGCATCGTGGCCTAGTGGATAAAGCACGGGCCTGGAAGTCAGAAGTAACCGGCTTCTTATCTCGGCTCGGCCATGTGTCTGCTGTGTGACATTGGCCAAATCACTTCACTTCTCTGAGTCTTCAGTTACCTCATCTCGAAAATGAAGGTTGAAACTGTGAGCCCTGCGTGGGTCCAACCCGATTTGCCTGTAACCTCCCAAGTGCTTATAGTACAGTTACTCACATATAGTAAGCACTTAGCACATACCGTAATTATTATTTGAAGGGGTGGGAGTTCTAAACTGGGGAAACAGCCCGAGAGAGGGGAGAGCTGCGGGAGTAATGAGAGTGAGGTCGAGCTTGAAGATTGGCCAGGGATGAATTAAAAGAATATGTTGGGGAATATAAGGTGAGGTGAATATATATGAAAAGTAAAGGAGCTATTGAATAGGCATAAAAGGATAGGAAAGGATTTGACTAGTTCATAATAATGATAACAGTGGTATTTGTGAAGCATATACTGCGTGGTAAGCACGGTACTAAGTGCTGGTGTAAATACAAGTCAATCAGGCCCCTCTTGGACCTCATAGTCTAAATAGGAGGGAGAGCAGGTACTGAATCTCAATTTTGCAGATGTGGGAACTGAGGCCCAGAGATGTGAAGTGACCTACCCAAGGTCACACAGCAGGTAAATGGCAGATCAGGGATTAAAAGCCAGGTCCTCTGATTCTCAGGTCCGAGCTCTTTCCAATTGGCTGCGCTGCTTCTCAAAGGATGTGGAATTAAGTTACTACAATCCTTGCAATTATTTGCAATTTAGAATAATAATAATAATAATAATAATAATAATGACAGTTGTTAAGCGCTTACTATGTGCAAAGCACTGTTCTAAGCGTTGGGGAAGATACAAGGTAACCAGGTTGTCCCACGTGAGGCTCACAGTCTTAATCCCCATTTTACAGATGAGGTAACTGAGGCACAGAGAAGTTGAGTGACTTGCCCAAGGTCACATAGCTGAGAATTGGTGGAGTCTCGGGATTTGAACCCATGACCTCTGTCTCCCAAGCCCACGCTCTTTCCACAGAGCCACGCTGCTTCTCTTTGAACAGATACCCAGGAGTCAGGAATGGTTTTCCGTATTGGCCTGAACACAGGTAGGTAAACTGAGGGAGATGAACACCGTGATTAGCTTGTAGCGATCCTAGCGCTTAATGCCATGCTTGGTATGTAGTAAGAACTTAACAAATACCATAAAAAAAACCAAAATCTAATATTTCCCTCCAACCCAAATATTTTCTCCTCTTCTGTGAACCTGTCTCTGGATTATTAGTCTCGTCCCTATTTTAATCTACTTCTATTTTCTAAATGTCCTTAGGCAGTCGGTGTCAATTCCCAGGAAGTGACCAATGTCAATGTGAAGATAGAATTCCTTCTGCTGGGATTCTCGAAAGTTCGGGAGCTGCAGCTGGTCCACGCTGCGTTGTTGCTCCTGGTCTACCTAGTGACCCTAATGGAGAATCTCCTCATCATTGGTGTCACCGTCCTCGGCCGGCGCCTCCGCACCCCCAGGTGTCTTCCTCAGGCACCTGTCCGTCCTCGATCTCTGCCTCAACTCTGTTATTCTCCCCAAGTCCTCCCCAACTCCCTGGGCAATAAATAACCCCATCTCCTTCCTAGGCTGCATCGCTCAGCTTTTTCTGTGGGATCTTGTTGGTGGATTCTGAGTATTTCCCCCTCACGGCAATTTCCTACGGCCGCTACCGCCTCCATCTGCCTGCCCTTGCGCCGCGACATCAGCATGGACCGAGGGGCCTGGGGGAAGATGTCCACCGCCTCATGGCTCAGCAGAGGTCTTGTTTTCAGCTTCAACCTTCTCCATGTCCTTCTGCAGGTCCAACATTGTCCCATTTCCTCTGTGACGTCCCCGCTCTGCTGAAGATCTCCTGCTCCGAGGACCACTTTGCCACGGACGTGAGAATGACCACAGGGGTAGCGTTAGCGGTCGTCTGCTTCATCCTCATCATCGTCTAGTACATCAGCATTTTCTGGGCGTACTGAAGATGACCACCACTGAGGGCCGGGCCAAAGTCTTCTCCAACTGCCTGCCTCACCTCACTGTCGTCATCGCTTTTTTTCTCTACCGGGAATTTCGTTACCCTCAAACCGCCCTCGGACTCCCTCTCGATACGGGACCTGCTGGCGTCCGCGTTCTACCTGCGTCGTGGTGCACCCAGCCATGAACCCCCTCATCTACAGCCTGGAGAATAAAGATGTGACATCTGCCCTGGTGAGGGTCCTAAAGTCTACCAGCTTCCTCTCTGGGATAAAACGTGTGTTTCTCCATGCCAATGATCTCAGCCGTTGTCAGAGGGATTGTCCAAGGATTTGTCTAGATTTACAGCCATCCTTCTGGTCTAAAGACAGAGTCCCGACAGGGAAGATTTTCCTATGTATGCTGCTGTAGCTGAGAACGCCCTTCTTCATGTTCAGGATTTCGAGATCTTTCCTTGATCCCTGTTAGATTTGCCTGGAAGAAATGCAAGGGACCCCTGTAGATTGTAAGCTCCATGTGGGCAGGGAACATGTAGACCAACGTTGTTGTATTGTACTCTCCCAATCACTTAGTACCATGCTCTGCACATAGTGAGCACTCAATGAATACCACTGATTAATAGATTGTTTTGTACAGTGCTCCACACAGAGTAAGTGCTGAATAAATACCATTTACGGATTGTGTGATTGATTGATTAATTGATTAATATCTGTATCATCCTCTAGACTTGCAAGTATACTCCTCTAGACTTGTAAGCTCGTTGTGGAGAGTGAATGTGTTTGCCAACTCAGTTATACTGTACTCTCCCAAGCGCCAGGTACAGTGCTCTGTACAAAGAAAGTGCTCAATAAATAACCCTGATAGAGTGATCGATTGATTAATGCCTCTATCTCCCTCTAGCCTGTAAGCTCATTGTGGACAGAAAACTTGCCTACCAGCTCTGCATTACTGTACAATCCCAGGCACTCAGTACAGTGCTCTGCACACAGTAATCCCTCAATAAAGACCATGGTTTGATTGACTGATTATTTGATGAGCTGGGGTGAGCAGGGACAGAGAAAGGGTGTATAGAAGAGGGTACCAAGACCCAAAAGACACAGTTGCTATTTCCCCAGTATCGGGAAGACTGCCCCAAGTAACTCACAACAGTTCACTGTATCAGATCAACAGTTACCCTTAATCCCGATGTATGGTTTTACAGTCCCAATTCCTACCTACATGTAGATTAACAATCGTATATTTGGTTAGTAATGGATCTACTTCATTCTGGCACTGGTAGACCTACCTCTAAAATACTTACGTTCTCTGATGAGAAACACTGGTGTATACTCTCTTCACTAAATTGTGAACTCCCTGAGTCCAGAATCTGCATGTCTTCCATTTTTTGGAATTTGTTAAGTGCTTAGTATGTGCCAGGTGTAGTATTAAATGCTAGAGTAGTTACAAGAAAATCAATCAGTCAGTTGGTCAGTTGCATTTATTGAGTGCTTATCGTGTGCAGAACACTCTACTAGGGGTTTAGGAGAGTACAATAATATAATATAAAAGTCGCATTCCCTGTCTACAATGAGCTTACAGGCTAGAGGGGAAGACGAACGTTAACGTAAATACATAATGGGTATGGGTATGAGTGCAATTGGGCTGGATGAAAGAAGGGAGCAAATCAGGGTGGCACAGAAGGGAGTGGGAGAAAAGGAAAAGAGGGCCTATTCAG
>NW_024044863.1:1062024-1063878 GCF_015852505.1 Tachyglossus aculeatus | reverse complement strand
GCCTGGGCCACTCCCGTTGGGCTAGGCTTAAGGCGAAATTATCGAAATTTGTCCTCTCCTCCTGTCTCCTCTTCTGTATTTTCAATCTCCTCTTATATTTTGGTGTACCACTGTTCACGGCAGGTTCCCGGAATGGCTCCAGGGTTCGAATCACACTGGATTTTAACTATTGCACAGAGGTCCCCTGTCAGTGAGGCAACTGTGCCTGGGACCTGTTCTTCATAGGGCTCATGAGCGCGACCAGTGGCTACATGGTGTTTGTCCTGCACAGACACCACCGGCAGATCCAGCACCTCCATGTGCCCGGACGGCCCCCACAAGGCAATGCCTGAGGTTAGGGCAGCCAAGAGGGTTATTGTCCTAGTTGTGTTCTATGTCCTGCTGTATAGAGACAGACCATCATGTTCAGTGTTTTGCTAAACAGAAACGAAAATTCCTCATGGCTGGTGAATAGCCCCGTGGCTTTTTCGATTACCTTCTCAGCCGTGAGTCCACTCCTGATGATTTCCAGTGACCGGAGAATAAGGACACTGTGGAAAAAGGAATCTCCTCTTTCCAACGAGGATCCCTAAGGAAGCTACATGCTTTCCCATTGGGTCTCGGGGAAGATTAGTTGGAGGCACATGGTCAGAATCACCTCTCTGTCAGGCCCAGTGACCCCCAGTAAAACAGCCAACAGATGGCACATCCAGCTCCCTGAGCTTTTCCATCACCTCCACTTACGGGCCAGGCTCAATGGGAAATCGCAAGAACAGATCCTTGACAATGAATTTCTGGAACACAGTCAGTCTCCTAGCCTCATAC
Organism: Tachyglossus aculeatus; assembly: GCF_015852505.1. Lineage (NCBI taxonomy): Eukaryota > Metazoa > Chordata > Mammalia > Monotremata > Tachyglossidae > Tachyglossus > Tachyglossus aculeatus. The sequence goes on along the minus strand of NW_024044863.1, from coordinate 1,063,074 downwards.
TATGCTCATTTTACTGCAGCTTCAATGAAGGGGAGAACAGAGGAGATCATTTGAGGGTCAGCAGGAGATACAAACAGCTGCTTTCTGGAGAACTGAAATTGGAAAATCAAAGGCAAGAAGGGCAGAAGAAGTATTTCAAAGCCATAGTAAGGTAAAGGATGAAAAGCAGCATGGTCTAGTGGATAGAGCACGGTCCTGGGAATCAGAAGGGCCAGGGTTCTAATCCTGGTTCTGTCGTTTGTCTGCTGTGTGAACTAGAACAAGTCACCCAACTTCTTTGGGCCTCAGTTACCTCCTCTGCAAGACTGTGAGACATGACACATGGACTGTGTCCAATCTAATTTCCCCATCGCTTGACACACAGTACACACTTTTCAAATACCATTAAAAAAGGTAAAACCTCAGACAAGTCTACATCCCAGTTCAAAACTGGAAGTCATTTGTTGTGGAGAGACCAACATAGCGCATTGCAATTAAGAAAGGAATGGCCCTTTTCAAGTTGAAGCTCCATAAAGAGTGAGAGACAATGCAAGTATTAAGTGGAACAAAACAAGGGAAGCAGCGTGGCCTAGTGGATACAGCACTGGCTTGGGAGTCAGAAGGACCTGGGTTCTAGTCCTAGCTCTGACGCTTTTCAGAAGTGTGACCTTCTTTAAAATTAGAATTAAATCCTACTTCCTCCTCTTTCTCAGAATCTGAGACCCATATGGGACAGGGACTGTGTTCCACCTGATTAGATTGCTTCTACCTTAGCACAGTGCTTGACATATAGTAAGCATTTAAAAAGTATCATTAAAAAAATAGGGGACAGCCTTTTTGTGTGCACAGTGCCACCTAAACTGTCAGTCCTACATGCATTTATAGGTGAATTTAACTCAGTGGTTTCTCCTCCTCCTCCTCCTCCTCCTCTTCTTCCTTCTCCTCCTCCTCTTCCTCCTCCTCCTCCTCCTCTTCCTCCTCCTCCTCCTCCTCCTTCTTCTTCTCCTTCTCCTTCTCCTTCTCCTTCTTCTTCTTCTTCTTCTTCTTCTTCTTCTTCTTCTTCTTCTTCTT